>NC_081560.1:118016205-118020056 GCF_022355385.1 Mustela nigripes | reverse complement strand
GACCTCCCTCTGTTTGTGTCAGCAGCTAGCTCGGGGGTGCTGCTCCTGCTGCGGCCACACACCATGAGGCCACATTGGTGCAAGGACGTTGGACCCCTCTGTGGCCGGCTTGCTACTGTACCCTTTGCTGGATGCCTTTAAGTGGCAAGTGTAGTCTACCCTCGCTACACCTGCGTGATGGGCACAACTTTATTTTACCAGCTCAGCTGCGCACCATAGGTGCCCATTAAATATTTCTTGAACTCAAGGGCTCATACTTCATTCATTCTAATATATGCCTTTTCATGCGTGGAGATCTCTGAAATCCGGATCTCACTATTCATGTCATCTCTCGATCTTGATTAGTGGCCAGGTGACAGGACCAATGCAACGGCCTGTGAATGTTTGAACTTGTTCACTGGCATTTATATTCTTGTCCCTTCTGTTGGATTCTACGAATTGTCTGTAGCGCCCAAGTTGAGTTTAGTCACTGTTTGAAATGTTTTCAAAATGATCATCCTGAGTTTCAGGATCGAAATGAAAAGTTGGAGTTGACAGAAAGGTTGGGAAGCAGAACAGTGGGGTGTAAACTTGGCATGAGTAAAGTGAACATTCGTGTTTGGGGAGTCCCTGAAAAATGACCACGTCATGCAAGGTCCGAGAGGTAGATTACTACAAGGATTGGAAACACGGGTACATTTTATTACCGAGTGATGTGAAAAGACATCGCCTGCTTGTACACGTCCAACAAGAACGCACCCACATTAAGCCTCTTGGAATGGGTGACAGCACCTGGGAAGGAAGCCTAGAGCCAATCGTGGGGACCCTTGTAAGAAATGTTTTATCATCAACACCTAGACCAACAAAATGTGCTGGACCAGGAAAATATGAACATTGGTTTGGCATGGTTCGATTCTGAAGGCAAAGATAACTTCTGGAATTTCTTAATTAATTTATTTTCTTTTTTTATGCATACACAAAAGTGATATCTAATAAAAGCCTTTGTCCCCATAAGTCTAGAAAAGCTTCTTCAGCAAGCATAAAATACCAATTCTAAGTGATGAGAAAGCATTGTTTCATAGACTAATTGCCATCTTTCTTTCTTCGTGGTACATAAATTAATGATGCATTTTACAATCGATGGCTTCTTAGTATCAATGAAATAGCAGCTTTCCCATTTGAGTTCCCATTCCCTGGGGTATCAGAAATCACATTTCTGTCAGTTCGGCAACCCCCTCCCCATGACTACACTGCATTTCCTGGGGCCTTGCACACGGCTACCACTGAGACTGAAGCCCATGCATTCGCTGAGTGTGATTTTCCATCTGTACTGGGAGCCACCGAGATGGCCGTGTCTGGTGCTGGACAGGACACGGGTCATTACTGGGTCCTTCCTGGTCTCATCTCAGAGCTTTTTCAGGGTTGGTGGATCTCTCTGCTGGTTCTGGAGGGCTTGGGGGCCACATCCCTGGATACAGAGACTCTGAGCCAGGGAAGCCTTGGGCCCCATGAGGGGGCTCTCTGGAGCACGAGTGTATTTTCCCGCTGTGCACTCTGCGGGGTGGCTGGGCACAGGATGGGAGTCCTCCTCTCTACCACTCTTAGACATGGGGAGGTCCAGCTTCTCGGCTGCACCCCATGGGTTTGGGGAACCTCAGTAGCTCTTTGACTGCTTCTGCTCTGGTGTCTTGCAGCCTCCCCATCCCGGGGAGGGGAAGGGGTGAATGTACCCTCTGGCCTGTGTGGGCTTTGTGCTTTTTCCCTGCCATCCACACATGATGAGGGGAGGTGGCGGGCAGCAGGACCGACTGCTGAAGACCCTCCCAGCCTCCTTTCCAGCTCCCCCATCCTCCTAGTCCGGGCAACACCTTCTAATCTGGAAATCCAGCAAACCTGGCTCCCAAGTCACGTCTCCATTTTTTTTTGCAGCTCCTCAGAGGCTCTGGGTTCTAAAACCGAAGCCAAGAATAGACTCGTGGTTCTCACTGTAGTGTGAACAAGGGCTCTAGAACGCACAGCAGACTAAAGACAAGGACGATCTACTGGAAAGAAGCAAGAAAATCACACCGGCAAACCTGTAAACATTATTACCTGATTTCCTGTTCTTGCTGTGGGGACCCTTTTGCCTTTATTTTAACATGTTCATGTGGATCTGTTTCTCACAGTGTTGATTTTCTGCCTCTGTCCCAGGAGCCAGTGATGCCTCAGATTTCTTGTTTCTAAAACTGCCTCAGAAAGCAGGGTGAGGGGACAGCCACTCCCTTCCTTCTCATCCTCCTCCAACTGTTATAAGGTTTATAACCTTTGTTCCGTTCTAGAGAGTCGGTAACGGCAGACGAGTTCAAAGGAAGGAAAGAAAGTCATGCGGATCCTCACTGTTCTAAGACCTAAGACACTCACTTCCAGTTGGTTTTTAGTGATTACGTAGCTTGTGTATGTTTTTACGGAGCTGACCTCCCATCAGGAATAAAACCCTAGATCCTGCTTAGTTCATTCAACTATGGCTGAGTCTTTTCCTTTACAATCCTGAAGTCTTCAGAAACATTAAATGTAGCAGTTTACGCAATAACATCTAAACCTAGTGTTGAGCACTTAGCCTATCCCCATCATCAACATAAATAAACAACATCACAGTGATGACACTTTTGTGCATGGACGTTTCCCCACAATTGTGACTGTTTTCTTGAGATAGACTCCCAGAGCTGGAATTCCTTGTAAGAAACAATCCAGAAACAAGGATTTCCCTAAGTGTCCTCTCTCCCCGTGAATCTGTTGTTCCACTCACACCCGTCTGTGGGTAGTACATACTGTTTGTCCAGGAGTTTTCTACAAGCTGGTTTTTTTGTTTTTGTTTTTTTTTTTTCCCTCTCCCTCTTTAGCTTCTGTGGATCCTGATGGCTTTTTCTGGCATCATTACAATGATCTAACATTTATTCACACAAGGAGATGGGCCATACCTACAAGGACAAGTCTGACTCAAACGGCTACTTCTGAAGTTTTACTGTTTCTTAATTGAAGCTGTGGACAACCTGTGGCTTTAGAGCGGGAGGATTATGTGGGACATAAAAGTGACTCTGAAAGTTACACAGCGGATTTGGTTTTAAACCAGGCCCCAGTGCTGATACGTAAAAAGCATTGTTCTCTCCAAGAAGCCGCTCTGGATGGTGGAGGACTTTTCTAGAGATGTGACATCGCTCACGATGTTCTCAGGCCTCCTCTCTTGAAACTGCTGTCGGGGTCTTCTGAATGCCTCAAGGAAGAAAAAATAAAGATTAATCCTTTGAGGAAGAATTGGATCTGTCGAGTCTTTCCGTGGTATTCGGAGTAAAGTCCGAGTGGACGCTGGGGTAGGTGAGAGGATGGGCAAGGTCAGTTAGACGCCCAATGTCCTATTATCAAGCAACGAGACTGATTTTTTTGGGAGGGTGGGGGAGAGGGTTGGCTAGTAAGTAGCATGGCTTATGAAGACAATACTCCAAGAGAAAAGAATTATATTATAAACCACGTTCTTGGGATTATGGTGGAGGCATGATCTCTACTCCCAAGTGCATGGATTTGTGTTTAACCTTAGCTTATTACTTAACAGTGATATCCTTGCAATGAAAATATTTACATATATATTTTTTAAAAGTCTGAGATCAAGAAGAAAAAATAAAATGTAGGTATTGAAATGCATGGTCTTGATCCATTTTAACACCTCAGGGAGGACCCTGCCTCTTTTAAAACAAGGCCATTTTGCTCATTTAAAATAATACAGACTCATCCCAGAGGATTTGGAAAATCCAAGAATTTCATGTCTTCGAGATATTCCCTCATAAAATCTTGAGGTAAGAATACCTTAGATTGGGTTCCTTGGACACAGACTGCAACCC
>NC_081560.1:117792933-118016105 GCF_022355385.1 Mustela nigripes | reverse complement strand
TTTTTTATCATCTGTTTCTCATCTCAAACATTTGGTCAGAAAAAACCTACTTTCGGTTGTCCCGCCCCCCCCCCCCCCCCCCCCCCCCCCCCCCCCCCCCCCGCTAAGGACAAAAACTGCATACTGAATGTTTCCTGGGGAGATCACCCTGTAAGAAGGGAGGGATACTCCAAATGGGGTTTCCACTGAGATGTGGTTCATCTGTCTGGGGAGCCAAGCAGGGCGGGCCTTTCACAGTGGTTCCAAATTAAGGGAAGTGGGCAGGCTTTTGTATCCCTGTATCAGCAAGTCCTTGGCCCCCTGGAGGGGCTGATTTTGGATGAGTCTACTTCCTAGGGCCCAGAACAATTCCCAGTGAGGGGTACAGCTGTGAGGTATCAATGGGCAATGGCCCAGCAGCTGGGGAGGGATCTGGGCTCCAAAGAAGGGGATTCGGGTGAAGCCGGCCTTATCTGCTACATTACGTCAACATTGGGTCAACATTGGGATTCACACAGGACATGCAACCTCACAGCCGATTTTTCCACTTAACATTTTTTGCTGAATTTTCCCCCTTTCCTGGACTTCTTTTTGAAACCATTTTAAGTAACTGCCTATTTTATCATGTGGAAATATTATTTATTTAACCATTCTCTCCTTGTCGAAGACTTAATTTTGAACAAATTTTCACTGTGAAGAATCATGTTGCGACGAACACGTCTGTGTCTCTGTGATGTACACGGTAATGAGAAAAGAGCCTCCGGATAATTGACTGCTTCTGACTGACCAGGTCAGGCTAATATTTTTCTTGCTTTCCTCATGAAGTTTTTTATGAAAAATATATGAGCCAGTGTACATAAATATATTACATTTACTAACTTGCTTAGTCCGCATTGCACGTCTGAGATGCGGAGATAGTCATCATCTCCATTTTGCAGGCGAAGAAGCCAAGGCACAGAGAGGTTGATCACTTCTTGCAAAGTTGCCCAGCTGGTGAGAGGGCAGACACTGTGAATCCAGAGGTAGAACAGTATTACCAGACTACTGCTCTTAGCCCACTTTATTTTGGTGATTTTCCTAAACTCACATCCCTAGAAGGAAAATCCCAAGGTCAAAGGGCATGATTTATTTTAAAGCTCATGAGAAGAAGTGCCAGGAAGATCTTTCAGAAGCCCTGTGTACTTCCACCGGCAGAAGGTATGAGGGTTTATGTACCTGGAGTCAAGCTCGAAGAGCTCGAGTCTTTAGAACCATGATGGGGAACTTGTCATCTATCTCTTATCTTCACGTCACGTGTCGTTCTTAAGCAGAAGGCTCTCTTCCTGTTTTTTTTTTTTTTTTTATTAGCAGCACAATTATCTCAGGATCTTCCTGTAAGTGTTGACTAAACTGTGCCACCGACATTTCAAAGGAGAATTTTTCGCTTGTGGGATGAACGTGTGAATGAGGGCAGGAGTGAGCGTGGACTGGCCACCCTGTGTTGGGAGCTGTGTGAGGGAGCACGGGAGTGAAAACCTTGGAGAAGCAAGTTCTCCCCACAACAGCGGAGTGGTTTTCCACAATTGAAAGGCTTTCCAAAAATTCTTCAGTGGGGTCTCTCCTTGTCTCGGTTGAATTGCCTACTTTTAAAAACACTGAACACCCTTTACCAGCTGGACTCTATCATGTGCTTGGAAATACCAACTTTTAGCGCTGGAAAATAACTTTGGGGTCATCTAGCCCCATCCCATTATTTCAAGGAGGAGGAGCCCACACCAGCCCCGTGAGGGCATTTCCCTATCCCGGAGGTAGGGCTGTGGGAGCTGGAGTTCTGTCATCTTTCATTCAGGGTCAGAAGAGCCCTCCAGAAATGTCTTAGATGTCACCAGAGTTATTTTGCATTACTTTAGCAGCGACTTTGACTGAGCTCAGCCTCAAATACCTTGCTGTGTAGTTTACGTCTGAATTCGAAGGATTTCTTCAGAAAACAGAAATTTTTTCCCTTGATATTTTGACCTCTGGCACCGTATCGAACCTCTCCAAGTTCATTTCCCCTCCATCTCCTCTTCCACCTCAGTTTTTGTGAGGCTTAAATGAGCCAAAGGATGTATAATTCTTCATAAAATACTTCCACAGAGAGAGCGCTCAGTAAATATTGGCTTCAACTCCCTTCCCTGTCCCCATGTCCCCTGCCTTTGCTTGTTCCGGAAGTGCTGTAGAGTTGTGGGACCTTCTTGAGCTTCAGGACCCTTTTCTGAAAAAATACAGATTATGTGTTACTATATATTCACTCCACAGGGTTTTAGTGGGGATCAAATGAGGAGTGTGAAGAAACTAGTACAACAGCCCCCGGCAGACTCCGTTATCCGTGGTTGTGGCTACCTCAATGCCTTACTTCACCACTGATGTCAGTAGGCCAGTGTGTTGGTCATTTAATAAAATGGATGGTCTACAGATCTTGTGCATTTTATTAATTTTCAGTCCCGCTGCATATAGACAAAGGATGGAATCTGTACAGAATCAACATAGAAAGAGTACGATATTTAGATTTTTAGGGAGTAGGTAGGTATTCATCTCAGCCCAGCTATCTTCCACTCCTGAGTTTTTCTCATCTCTTTGTTCCTTCCCATTCTCACACTCTTCTTCTTTTCTCTTTTTTTCTCCATGACACCTGAAGTACGCTTTTCCTGGTGATTCAGCATGAGGGATAATTTGTGAAGAGCAGTTGAAAGGACTGTCACCACACCATGTGGTCTGTCAGTTGCTAAGTCTGAGGGATTGGTCCTCGTGGCCTGGCCCTGCTTCCCTGGGCCTCAGGGACGTCACTTGCTCCTTTCTTCCTGTTTTGCCTGTCCTCCCATCCCTGACGGTTTCGTCCTCTTCCTCCTCCTACCACAGAAGTTCTGAAGTTCCCCTGAGTTTCACGTGCAACTATCTTCTTTACTCATTTCCCACTTTTTTCCTGAGCGATCTTTCTTGTATTGTAATCCTAAGTCTGTGCCTTTGACGGTGATGGCTCAGCACTGTCCGTGGTTGGAACCGCCTCTCAGGTATGTCTCTCATGCCAGTCTACATGCCTCTACACATGCCAGGTCAATGTGTGGAGAACACAACCCATCGTCCCTCTCCCCCAAAGCAGCTCCAAATCCAACTCTTCACACTATGCAGCAATGAGACAAAAATGCTTGGTCCGGGTGACACGGTAGAGTGAATAAATTAAATATTTTGTGTTTTCTGAGTAAAATCTCTCTCACTTTTCAAATGTCACCTTCCCTATGAAGATGTTGATTTGACCCATCGTTCCCTATTTCTTTTTTTTTTTTTTTTTAAGGTTTTATTTATTTGACAGAAAGGGATCACAGGTAGGCAGAGAGGCAGGGAGAGAGAGAGGGGGAAGCAGGCTCCCCACTGGAGAGAGAGCCCGACGAGGAGCTCGATCCCAGGACCCTGAGATCACGACCTGAGCCAAAGGCGGAGGCTTAACACACTGAGCCACCCAGGCGCCCCGGTCATTCTCTATTTCAAGCTCCCTGTGCATTTATTTTATTTTATTGCTGGGCTCCATTTATGTTTCTTTTTTTCCGGACCAGGCAGGAGTCAGTAAACTTTTTTGGTAAAGGGCCAGAGGGTGAATACTTCAGGTTTTGTGGACCATCTGATTTCTGCTACAACTACTCAACGCTGCAGTTAGTGAAATTGGCCGTAGACAAAATATGTGGCTGTGTTCCAATAAAACTTTATTTACCAAAACAAGCAGTGGGGGCTGGATTTGACCCGTGAGCCATAGCTTGCTGCCTGTGTTCTAGACTTTGAATTCTTAAAGAGTTGCTTCATGGGAATTTAAAGTTTAGTGATCCTTTCACCAGCCAGAAGCTGTACAAGGCCTGAGGATCCAAAGTCAGGTGAGGCTCAGTCCCCGACCTCACCGAGCTCCCATGGTGTGTTGGGGCTGCCGTAACAAAGTCCCATCAACTGGGAATTTAATTATTTTATCGTTTTGGAGGCTAGAAGACCAAAATCAAGGTGCTGGCAGGGCTGGTTCCTTCGGAGAGCTGGAGGAAAATCTGTTCCTTGCCTTGTAGCCTCTGGTGGTTTGCTGGCGCTCTTCAGTGGTTCCTGGTTGTGGATGTGTCCTTCCGACCGTCCACTGTCACATGCCGTTCCTCTCTGCATCTCCCACACCGTCTTTCTCCTGTTTACGTCTGCCTCTAGGGATGGGGGGTTTAGTTCTTCCACGTATCACCTCTGGAGGCCACAGTTCAACCACAACAAAGTGCATGTGTTTACTGTGTGTATGCCAAGGGCACAGGGTGAGGGAGCGTCACGCTGCGGATGGCGGGAGAGGGAGAGAGAAAGGGCACACAAAACCCAGCGCGTTCCGCCGGAAAGCTGACTCCTGTTTTGGCTGACCGGAGAGAAAGGAAAGAGAAATCCAGGCCCAAGAGCCTGAGCAGACAAGCAAGGGCAGGTCTGGAAGGAGCACCTGCTGTATACTAATCCTGAGGCAGGTACTCAGTGGTGAGCTGGGCGGCCGGGGCTCCCGCGGAAGCCGGGAAGAGAAGCCGGAGCAGTGCTCTCCGTGTGCAACTTCGGACCATGTTCCCCGAGAGAAGGAGTTAATGAAGTCGCAGGGAAGGATGGTGGCTCACTGGCTGCTGGGAGCCCCTTCTTCCAGGATGCGGGGCTCGCCTGGTGCTCCAAGGGCTCGCTAGTGTCTGGGCTGTTACCCCGAAACTCCTCCTCTCACCGACGTGGGCTGGGTCCGTCGCTCATCCTCGCGCCTCCGTGTGTGCTGGAAGCACCGAAGGGCGGTGGAGCAGGAGGTCTCGCTCGCAGACCACTGTTCTCCGACGGAAACAGGCCGCGGGCTGATCGCTCAGGAATAAAAGCGGCCGGCGCTTGTGGGATGTTGACTCAGCACCAGACGTGCTTCTCAGATCTCTGTCCCAACGCCTTTAATCTACACGGGCCTCGCTGAGATGCTGAGAGCTCCGTGGCCCCATGAAAGAGTGGAGGCTCAGAGCCCTGAACTGGCCCAGTGCAACCCGGCTGGTGAGTGACTGGCCGGCAGCCCTCCCCCCCGCAGTCCAGCCTCGCAGCCCGCTCTGTCTCCCCTACTCTCTGTCTGGCCCCGCGTGTCTGTCTAGGGCCCATCTTGGGCCCTTCACCCTGCTTCTGTGAGCCTCCACTCTCCATCCATCGCCGTCTCCCATTCTGATTCTCCTCCGGCTCCCCCTTTCGCCTTCCTCCCTTATTCTCATATGTCTGCCCCCCCAACACACACACTCTGGGCCCCTCCTTCACTCTCTCTACATTGGTTTTCTGGCCTTGGGTACTTTTGGGGTGAGCCGTAGCTGCTCACGTAAAGGACTCCTCATTTTTCTCAGCAGTACCCCAAGGCTTACCAGATGCCCATAAAACTCAGCCCCCACTAATCTGGGGGGCGGCCTGAGGATGGACAAACGGATCCCAAGTGAAAGTCCAAAACCATGCAAGGTGCGATAGCCATGCATAGCCCATTAAAGAGGATTATGGACGTGCTCGGAATGATCAGTTTCTAGAACAGAGTGTACAACACACTCCAGGGGCTTGCGCTGGGAGCATAATTTTCTGGATTACTGTTATTCCGCATTTTACCCTTGTCTGACTTTACCAGGACATATTGTTCGGGACTGAAGCTTGAACACAGTTTCCTAGACCCGTGATTTCGGATTCTACTCTGGGAATGACTTGAGAGACAGCTTGCGGCAAACACCCAGCCGCAGCCCGCTGGAGGAAAGGCCGTGAACTTTGTACCGAGGGGAGCTTTGGAATTTCAGAGGCTTGAGCCTGGAGAGGAATTCTGGGATGGTGGTGGGCGGGCAGGGCGGTGGACAATGGGGCCATTTTCACAGTCATTACACAAGATTAACTTAACTTTTCCCTATAAAGCGTCCTTGAGGTGCCCCAGTGCTCTTTTCGGGTAACTTTCTTGAATAGAAAATAAACAGAGGGCCTTTGGCTCCCGATCAGCACTGTACCTACAGAAGGCTGCTTTTCAGGACTTGCGAGCTGCTTCTGTGTGCCTGAGTGGCATGTTTGGCAGGAATTTTCTGGAGCGGCATGAAGCACTACTTTTAATTCCCATGGATGCTGCTTGTTCCTCAGAATGGAAAATGTTCTATTTTTGGCCACAAGAATATTTCTGAGGGAGAAAAAAAAATTAAACAAAGCACGACAACAAGTTCATGGGTGTCGTTTTATGAGTCTGAAGAAGTTTTCAGTCTCCTGTGCCTGGGGGAAGAGGGGCGGCCCCTTGGATGCACGTGGAGTGGAGACAAGAGGGGCCGTTCACTGGGGATTGCCCGGGTCCGGTGGGAGGGCACTGGGCAGGGGCGGCCTGGCCGGAAGGGGGCCGGCCCGTGGAAGTTGCAGCTGGGCCTTTGCATGGCAAGGGAGACCGCTCTGAGATAGGCATCCTTTGCCCGTCCCAAATCTGTCTTGGATCATAAGGTGATCTCCCCCACCAGCCCCAAAGCAAGGCGGCCCTACCGGCATATCGGCCTCCATGTTACAGTTGGCCGCCAGCCTTTGAGGGGAAGAACGTCCAGGGGCAGACTTCCAGCAGCATCTGATCTCAAGGCCAATTGCAGGGCCAGCTACATGGTGAACGCAACCTTTTTTGGCCCTTCCCTCCACCAGACACCTTTCCAGGAAGTAGCTCAGTGCCACCGTGACCTTGTTGTTTGCTGCCTGATAGCTTTGCTGTGAAAAACAGACAAGCATGCAACTCTAGGGGAGCATTGCCCATCCAAGCATCTTTTCTTGGGAGGCCAGAGCCCAGCTAGTGCAGCCCAGTGGCCCAGGGGAGCATCTCGGAGGGGATGGGGTGTATTGCAGACATGGCCAGGGTCCCTGGGAGGGGTAATCACAGGCATGGAGATGGAGCTGGGCTCTGCCGGCTCTGATTGAGAAACCCAGGCTGGGTGGGAAGGAGCCCTGTGATCCGACTCCCAGAGCGAACGGGTGGGGTTTTGCCAAGGGGCCTGGGACCTTCTCTCCCCATCCAATAGCCCATCTGGCTGTTGAAATCGTCAGGAACTCCTGCCATCTGCCTCAAACCCAGCTGTCAGGTACAGATGGGGCCATGTGTCTGGGTAATGTCCGATCCTTGGTGGGAAGGGTTGCTGTCCTCTCAGGAAGGGGGCCCCCACCTTCCAGTGATGAAACGCTGGCTGAGGGCAACTGCTGTACTTATCTTAAAGCCCTGCCCTCCTGGGGAGCCCCGTTCCTGCAGCAGCTCCGAAGCCATGCCTGTGAGCTTGCAAGGCTGCTGTCTTTAGAAATATGGGTTCAACATGGAGGAACTCGCATCACACTGTGTCAGAAATATGTGCGGATGCTGCAAGGCACCGTTACTGGGAGCCGGCTGGATTTCTCCTGCCTGTATGCTCATTTATTCAACGTGGATGTACTGAGCACCTGGGATGTGCCGGGCAGGAGGGTGTACGCGAGAGACAGTCTCTGCTGATGTGGGATTTACAGTTGGTGGAGGACACAGACAACACATAAACCTAGTCCCATTCTGGCAGTGCTAAGCAGGAAAAGAACAGAGTGCTGAGAGACAGAATAATGGTATGCATTAGAAAGGATGGGTAGAGGTGACCATTGTGGGAGGGTGAAATTTAAGTGAAAGTCAAAGAAAGAGGCCAGTCATGTGAAGAAATGGGGAGATGGAGGAGATTTTCTGGCAGAAGGAACAGCAAGTGCAAAGGCCCTGAGGTGAGAAGGCTGAGCATGTCTGAAGCAGCTCACAACACCTGAGATGAGCTGGAGCAAAGTGAGTGAGGGTGGGAAAGGTTTGAGATGAACTTGGGCAGTTAGCCATTGGGCTGGATCATGGAGCACCTTGTAGGCCAGAAAAGGAGCTTTAGTTTTATTCTCGAAGTGCTGGAATGCCAAGAAGGACTCGAAGCAGGGGTGTGACATGATCTCTCTTCAGTTTTGAAAGAACATCAGCCGCTATGAGGGTAATGGATGGGGACATCCAGCTTCTGTCCATGCAAGAGGCTTCACCTGGGGAGTGAGAGCGCCTTCTTTCTGTCTGCATTCAACCCAGTCTCTTTCCATGTCTTGCCTTCCCCACTGCTGAACTGGTGGAGACTTTTACCCAGTTCTTTAAAGTCAACCATGGCTTATCTCAGTAAGCCAGCGAAGGACCCAGGGAGCTTAGGCCGTGTCCCCATCTGACAGGTAACACGGAGCTCCCAGAGGGTTTAGCAAGTTCCTAGCAGGGCAGGTTCTTGCCTCCCCAGCCCAAGGCTCTCTGCTTCTCCGTGCACCCTGCTCCATTGAAATTTGATTTTTTACTGTCACTCTGGCTTACACATGGTGTTAGAAAAAAAATTTCAAAAAGGGGAAATTTTTACTTTCAGAGAAACATGAAGGGAACCTGGCCAAAGATTTTATGGAGCTCATTAATTAATGAAGGGACCATGTTATGGTCTTTCTCAAAAACTAAGAAGTGAGGGTCTTTATAGGTAATTTAATACAGAAATGTAGGGATAGGATCACTGAGTTATATATAAACTGGTTAATATCCGAAAGGACATAAACCTTAGGGGTTATCTTTTCCACTGGGCAGAAATTATCTGCATATCTTATAGATATGGGAATATGACCTGAGCCGAAGGCAGAGGCTTTAACCCACTGAACCACCCAGGTGCCCCTGGTTCCGTTTTTTCAAGATTTTATTTATTCATTTATTTTCGAGAGAGAGCGATTGGGTGCACAAGCTGGAGGAGAGGCAGAGGGCGAGAATCTCAAGCAGACTCCTTGCAGAGCATGGAGCTCAATGTGGGACTCGATCCCAGGACCTCAAGATCATCATGATCTGAGCCAAAACCAAGAGTTGGATGGTCAATATGGAATCGTCCAGGTGCCCCAAACTTTGGCGATTTTTCTGACACTGTTTCTTAGAGCAGTGATGGCTTAGTACAGTGACTGTGTTACAAAGTTCACAGAAAGCCAGGAGAGAGAGAGCTCAAACTGAGTAAGAAGTGGGTCTGTTGAAAAGCAACCCTACCTCCCCCAGAATTACTTTAAATCCAGTCACGTTATCAGACACCTTTTGGGCCCTGACCGCCAACGTGCAGAAGTCTGTGCAAGTCTGTGGGAACACAACCCTTCCTACAGAAGACCTCCTGCCCCGTGGACCTCACGGTCTAGACGGGGAGACAGACATGCAAATGCCCATGTTCCACTTCATCCTGGTCAGGCCCAGGCAGAGAGGCGTGGGGGCTGTGCAGTGCCTGGGGTGGGGGGTTGGGGCACTTCCCAGAGAAGGTGCATTTGAGCCTGGGCTTGAAGGGTGGAAAAGGACTGGCAGGTTGAGAAGGATGGGGGTGTGAGGAGGGAGAGGCATTTGGGCAGGGTGTCAGCCACTGACCACATACATAATTTAAACCTGCCATAACCAAAAAGGGGAGTCTCTCTGCCCGGGATGTGCAGAGAGACTCCCCTTTTTGGTTATGGCAGGTTTAAATTTTTTCTCTTTGATTCTCACCGCCAGTTCTAGAATTCTAAGGGTAGGGAGGGGAGGTTGGTGGAAAAAGGAAGGAGAAGTTGGAGTCTCTTGGGCAAGCTTGCAAAATTTTCTTTAAATATTAGGTCAAATTCTCTATCAAAACCCTATTTAAAACTTTCTGAAAGACTTTGAAGTCCCAGAGAAGCAGGAAGTTAATTAGAGAGGCTTTGATATCTTAGGGTATGTTTTAACAGCTGCTTAGGACAGTTGAAACAGTAAGAACTTATGTGGTTTGGGATGCGTCTGTGATAGTCAGCTCTGGTCGGAGTAAAATATCCCCGCGTTGGAGAGCAGGAGCAGTTGGCTTTAATTTTAGAAAGAGCTCAAGCCAAAACGTTCTCTAAAACCCAAGAGAGGAACTTCTAAAGAGGAAGATTGCTCCAAGAGAATGTGTTTGGGGGTAAAAGATGAATTGAGTAGGGAACAAATGATCCCAGCTTGGTTCTTGGAAGTGCACAGGACATGTCCATTTCTGGAGAATTCCCTGAAGGTGTATTTCACCAAGGATGCGTGTTGGCAGTGGCCATTTGTAAAGGGGTCCCCATGGGGTGGATCAGCCTCTATAAGGGGCACACACCCAAGGGGTGTCCGACCACTTACATTTTCTGGGGATTGTCATTGTGCTTGAATCAACACTTAATTTGCTTCCCTGGCCAACACCCTGGGCCTTCTTAATTATTTCCTCAGATCCTGCCCTGGATCGGATCTTCTCCAAGCTGGAGAGAGAGAACATTGAGGAATCCTCTGGAGGGCAAAGGGAGCTGCCTGTGGAGAGGGTCTCAAGAGATTCTGGGAAGCCCTAGGTGCCGCTGCTGGTGATGATGACGGTGCTGGTGATGACGGTGCTGGTTTACCTGGGGGTAAAGACGAGGAGGAGGGCGTTAGGGAGCACGGGGAGAGCCAACTGGCTGAGCGTTCGACACCGATGCTCAAGCAGTAGGATTCTTACACTCACTTCACGGAGGGAGTAAAAACGACCCCTTCATCCATGCAGTCACTGAGCCCCGCCTTCTCTCAAATCCCCTACTTCCTAGCAATTTGTAGAGAGGCACTTTGGTAAGGGGCCAGCCGCTGGCTGACAGATGACTGTATCATCCCATTCAAGATACCAATTTATCTTCCAAAAATACTGCCTTGGGCACGTTAGGTGAATCTTCCAAGGATGGCTCATTCTCCACAGAATAAAGATCAGATTCCTTTGCCTCGACCTCACACACCAGGTCACTCTGTGTGTCCCTCTTGGGTTTGGGCCCTCACCGGGCCCTTGCATGGTGCTGCGGTTGGGGAGTGTCTTGTGAAGACTGTTGTTTGTTCCTTTAAAAAAGTGCCACCACCACATTTTTTCCGGAGGAATGTTGAATTTCTCACAACAACACAATAAACCAAAGGCCGCTCAAGACCACATTTTGGCAGCACAAGCACTCACACTGAATGGATTGAGAAAGGACTGGCAGAGATCCTGACACAAAGATAACCTATTTTTTTTTTTTAAAGATTTTATTTATTTATTTGACAGACAAAGATCACAAGTCGGCAGAGAACTAGGCAGAGAGAGAGGAGAAAGCAGGCTCCCCGCTGAGCAGAGAGCCTGATGCGGGGCTCGATACTAGGACCCTGGGATCTTGACCTGAGCCGAAGGCAGAGGCTTTAACCCACTGAGCCACCCAGGTGCCCCAACCTATTTTTTTTTTAGAGTTTCATTTTTGGGAGGAATAGTTACATGAAGAACTTGAAGATGGTTAGTTCTGCTGATGGGATCACATTGGTACATGAGGAAACCTGGTAAAACGTTCCCACAGACAATAGTCTTCTACCATAGTCAACTTTTCTTGATAAATTACTGCCCTCAAACTTGGAATTTTTTTTGCAGTATATACCAATCTTTATACATATATATATGTGTGTATATCTTTATACATATATATTCTTTATATATATATATCATACATATATATACATACATATGTATAATCTTTATACATATATATTCTTTTTATATATCATACATATATATACATATATATGTATAATCTTTATACATATATATTCATATAGAATATATATTCTCTCTATATAAATATATATAGAATATCTATATCAAAATAGATATATATAGAAAATATATATCTATATCTATATATAGATATATATAGAATATATATTCTAATAATATATATTCTATATGAATATATATTCTATATGAATATATATACACATGTACATGAATATATATGTGTGTATATTACATATTATGTATTTAAAAATCTCTCTATGTATTTACCTCTCTATAGAGTTACACAGGTGAATGGGGAGCTCTGGCAAGCTCAGTGGGGGAAAGGTTACATGAGATGCATAAGGAAAGTTGAAGTAGAAAACAAGTAGAAGGGAGTAATGTCTTCTCTTAAAGAATAGGCACTCACCTTACAGGGGACAGGGCAAAGACGAGGTGTTCTAGAGCTCAGGGTCAGCCACAAACAGGAAACAAGAGATACAAAAATAAGAGGTGTGTCAGCTTCTCTTCTGTCCCGAGCCCACTGGTGTCCTACCTAGTTCTCAGGGAGCCTTTGGCACTCCCCGTCTGGGATATTCTCCGGGGTCTTCGTCTCCTCTGGTCTTGGAGCTTGTGGCGTGTCCCCACTCCTCTATCTTCTCTACAGAGACATGTTTTTCTCTAGGTAGTGGTTGCACAAATTGGGTGGAAAATTCTAACGTTCACGTCTTATCTCGGGAAAATCGAGCTTGTTTCCTTTGGATTTAGGTTTGGTTTTTCTCCTGTGCTTATTGGCCCTGGAAGTGCCACCCCAAACCTAGAGGGATCGTATCGACAGTGTGGTGCTGTATCGAGAAAAGTGGTCTGAATTCTGGACACTGCTGTGGGCACCTCAGAGTTCAGAGCTCACACCAGCAGTGACGGGTTAGCCACTCCAACCACTCCATGTGAGACTTCTAGTGTTTCCAAATTTCCAGCAGCTCTTAATCATCAGGATGTAGGAATGAGAAATCAGAGCTCCCAGAAATTCTTAGGAATTCCCCCAATCCCAAGCCCTTCTTCAAATATCTCCACATTCTTCATATTCTTATTATGATGATGTCTAAGAAAATGTATTGAATAAATAAGAAACCTTTGACTTAGAGGATTTGCAAGGAGCCGTAACTTATAGTAAATATTCAGAAGTTTGAAAATGCCAGCAAACATTGGGCAGTATTTGAATAACGTCACATTGGATCTCCAAGCAAGGTTGACATCATGACACAGGATATCATGTTGAAACTGCCAATGTAAGAATTCATTTTACTACCGAAATGTTTTATTTGTTGGTGTACTAGTCATTTTTATCAGGATGTAAGCACATATATTTATTAATGTAACCTCCCCCACCCCCCAACTATCCACTGCAGAGGACAAACGGGATCATGAACACACACTCGAAACATGGTGACCTCAGAATATGGCAACAGCTACAAGGATC
This sequence comes from Mustela nigripes, assembly GCF_022355385.1. Classification (NCBI taxonomy): domain Eukaryota; kingdom Metazoa; phylum Chordata; class Mammalia; order Carnivora; family Mustelidae; genus Mustela; species Mustela nigripes. The sequence continues at coordinate 118,003,112 of NC_081560.1, read as the reverse complement.
GACTGAAGGGTGGGGTCAGCATCCCCCTTACATGCCCCGCCCCCCAGGTCCCCGAGATGCTGGCCTAACCCTTGGCTGCATGTGTGCGTCATTCTTCTCTAAATTCCTGCTTAATGTCTGTGGATTCCCTTAAACAGGAATGTCTCTCTGCCCATTGATAGGCTCTGGTTCTCTCAGAGTGATTATAATACTTTCCCCTATTAGCTCAATTTCTTGACCAACTTTTCTTGGAATTTGAGAGTCAGAAAAAAAGCATCTTATAATTTCTAGGGATATGCTGGGAGGGAATTCCCCCATGGAAACACTAAAGTATTCCATCATTAGTTTCTGTATTCTCTCTGCTTCCTTATTACATGTCCAGTCTTGGAAAGGATCCCTCTTTTGGGAGTAATCCAGGACACCGCCATGGAGACTGAGAGGCTGTCAACTAAAAATATCTCCAGTGGCTGATCTTGGACATGCACGACAGTGGTGTTTGTGGGGTCTTTCTCCTGCAGAGGACTGCTGTAAATCTCGTAAAAGCCAAACTACAGCCATCAAGGGCAATTGTTAACTGGAACAGATTGGCATACAGCATCTTTCTGGGAGCCTGTGGGTCTTTGATGAAGATGGCTGTCTTGGGCTCTGTTGGAGGCAGACATCTCAGCCACCTCCTTTTCTCATGGAGTATAGAATAAGCAGGTAGCAAAGGGTAAGGGTGTCAGGCCACCAGAGTCGAAAGCCCGCCACTCACTAGCTGTCAGACACTGAACAAGTCACTTAGCTTCTCTAGATCTCGGGTTTCGTGTGTGTGAACCTCCCAGAGTGGATGTAAGGATTAAACATAATAATGCAGGTGACGGGGCTCTGACCCATGTCGGCTGTGAACTAAAGAGATCCTGCTGTTGTGTGTTTCCTTCTAGAGAATAGCGCATGGGATCAGAGAGAGGGCTTCTTACCAGCACATCCATTCACCGTTGGGTGGTCTAGGAGCCCGAACCTACTCAGGGTTCTGAACCCCTGCCATCTCCATACATTTCTAAAATAGTGTTGCTGTGCTTAGACTGAAGCCCTCATACGAAATCTGAAAAAATGGTTTCAGGAAAGCACCTTGGGTTTGGTAACCCTTTACCTTGACAGAGCTTCAAGGCATAGATGTGGGCTTAGACACTGTATCAAAAGCATTGGCAGAGGACAGGCTGAAGAGGTCAAGGACCAGGGCATGGTGCAGACTCCCTCACCCAGCCCAGGCTGCCGGAGGGCTCTGTCCATTCTAGGTACCTTCTAGGGCATGGTTACAGGTTTTGTAAGAGAAATGACCCCTTGTAAAGAGTTTGTTTTTCTGCACCTGGCTCAGAAAGATAGAAGAACTCTCAGATCTGGTCACGTAATCTGATGTCAGTGCCCCTTGAGTAATTTTGTTACTCAGTAAACAATTTGCATTGGAGTATGGTAGAAGGTTCTAGGTTAAGAGTATTATTGTAGATTTTAGCACATTTAAGTTTAACCACCACTTCTTTTACTAGCTCTGTTGACTTTGGATGAGTTACTTATTATCTCTTGTGTTCTGTTTCCTTGGTTATGATATGAGGATTGTGACTGTACCTACCTCCGAAGGTTAGCTTGAGGGTTAAATGAAATCACATATGTTAAAAGCTCTCCACATAGATCTTGGAACACAGTAAACACTCAAGAATTATTAATTATTATTATAGTTGAGTCAAGGAGGTATACAAATACTCCTGGGCATACTTAAATGTTGCATTCTTGAATAGATCAAAAGGAATGTACTCATACAAAATATAGTATAGAAGGCAGTGAAGTGAGTGCAGTTACCCCAGGGGGCGGGATTTTCTATTATCCTGGCCCATGTTCCCACAGCAGAGTGTTTCTGGACATGGACAGCCGGAGAGGTGGAGTAGGGCAGAACGGGAAGCAGGGAGGAGGTGGTCCAGAGGTGCAGAGGGTGTGGGATGTACAGGAGTGAGCTGTGCATGGCCAGCACTGCTTCCCAGCATCCCCAGAGGACGATGGCTGGACAGGCTTCTTCAGGACTTTCTTAGCAGTTTAACTGATTCCAATCCTGGTTTGGTTTAATCACAAGATTTTAAAAAAGAGACTCTTGAGTAGTGTCCCATGCACAGGGCTTTCAAATCCACCACCTTTAATGCCTTGCTGGCGGAAGACGTCTCTGCAAGGACCAAGTTCACCGGCAGTTGATCAAATAAATACCAGGGCGTGTGAGCAACACCTTTCACAGGGTCCAGATGGAAAAATCTTCAAGGGTGAAACCAACCAACCAGTGTCAGATGTGGGGAGACTTGAAAGACGTCATTTTCTGATCCATTCTTGCATTTCTGATCCATTAACTTTTTTTTTTTAAGATTTTATTTATTTATTTGACACAGAGAGAGAGAAAGAGAGAGAGAGAGCACAAACAGGAGGGAAAGGGAGAAGCAGACTCCCCCTGAGCAGGGATCCTCATGCGGGGCTCGATCCCACAACCCTGGGATTGTGACCTGAGCCGAAGGCAGACACTTAACTGGTTGAGCCACCCAGACGCCCCATCTGATTTGTTAACTTTTACAAAGGAAGTAAGAAATGTGAAACTGGAAGATTCCGGGACCTTCTCCTCGTGAATCCTGTGGAGTTATTCCTGACGGTCATGAAAGCATGTGCACTCAGCTGTCCCTGGCTGTAGGCAACTCTGGGAGTATCTTCCCAGCTCCTGATGGACACTTTTCCCAGAGGGAGGGATGACTTCCCAGCATGCACGTACACCAAGTGACCTCTCCCTTCCTAGATTTCTTCTTCTTTTTTAAAATTCAGACTCAAGTTAGTTAACATACAATGTAGTATCAGTTTCAGGAGTAAAATCTAATGATCCACCACCTTCATACAACAACAAGTGCCCATCACAACATGTGTTGTCCTCAACACTCATCACCTACCTAGCCCATCCCCCAACCCACCTCCCCTCCACCAGCCCTCAGCCTGTTCCCCTATAGTTCAAAGTCCTTTACAGCTTGCTTCCCTCTTTGTTTTTATCTTGTTTTATTTTTCCTTCCCCTCCCATATGTTCATCTGCTCCACTTCTCAAACTGAAACATATGCGTGAGATCATATGATATTCGTCTTTCTCTGACTGACTGATTTTGCTTAGCATAGTACACTTGTTGTGTATTAGGTTGTTGCTGCAAATGGCAAGATTTCATTCCTTTTGATGGCTGCATAATATTCCATTGAATATACATACGCCGTATCTTCTTTATCCATTCATCTGTTGATGGGCATCTGGGCTCCCTCCACAACCTGGCCATTGTTGTTAATGCTGCTATAAACATTGGGGTGGCTGTGCCGCTTCCAAGCAGCATTATTGTATCCTTTGGGTAACTTCCCAGCAGTGCAATTGCTGGGTCGTAGAGCATTTCCATTTCTGACTTTCTGAGGAGACTCCACCATTTTTCAGCATGGCTGCCCCGACCTGCATTCCCACCAACAGTGCACGAGCATTCCCCTTTTCCTGCATCCTGGCCGACACCTGTTGCCTCCCGAGTGGACAATTCTAACCTTCCTTTCTGGAATGATTTCTGACTTGGTGCTTGCGTGATAATAATCAACATCACAGAAGTGAGAGCAGCTGTTTTCAGTGGCTTCTGTAAGTCAGCCATTTAACTCGTATTCTTTCCTTCAATCCTCAAAAACAGTCAAGTGCCATTGTCTCTAGTTTACAGATGAGAATACCGAGGCTTAGACAAGGTCATTTATTTGCTGCTCAGGTGAATGGAATCGAAACTTTATTTATTTATTTAGTGAAGATTTTATTTGTTCATTCATTCATTTATGTAAGCAGGCTCCACGCCTGCTCGGGGCTTGAACTCACAACCCTGAGATCCGGACCCGAGCTAAGATCAAGAGTCTGACACTTGACTGGCTGAGCCCTCCAGGCATCCCAAGATTTTATTCTTGAGTAATCTCTACCCACAACATGGGGCTTGAAGTCCGAGACCAAGAGTCGCATGCTCCACCGACTGAGCCAGCCCCTGGAATTGAAATTTTAAACTAGGACCATGTGATCCCAAGGTCTTTGCCTTCAGCTGCTGAACAGTAGCTTAAATGAGGCGGCCCTGGCACCAGCTCCTTGTTTGGGAGGATGGGAGCTACGCGTAGAGACATATGCCCGGGGACGCTCTCTTCTTGACACCAGCCATGCCCTGACAGTGTCTGCAGATTCCAGATCTCTCTTGGCTCTCTTTCAAGACAGAGGTTATTTTGCCCCTTATTTTTGCCCCGGTGCATGAATTTACCATGCATGTTTTTGGATATTACAGTCCAAAAGACATCACATTACGGTCTCAATAGTTCTCGGTTGTGAACGTGACCCTATAGTCAGATTCCAACCACAGCCCTACAACATACGAGGTCTGTGACTCTGGAAAAGTTGCTTCATTTCTCTCAGTTCTTACATTTATAAAGTGGGGACAGTAGCAGCACCTCATAGGATGATCGGGAAGATTAAAAGCACTTAGAAGAGCCAGTGGTCGGTGTTAACTGCTTAATAGAACGACTCAAGCTTAGGAGAGTTTAAGGGTTAATATACCTGATGACATGCCACAGATTGGCACAGCGCCCATTATAATCTTGAATTTCCCAATTGGTTCGATTCTTTAACAAAGATTTATTGAGTGCTGACTCTGGGTCACACACACTCTGTGACACGAGGGCCATGGATGCAGGGAGGAATAAATGTCCTCGGGAAATGTATGGGTGCGGGGTGTGGGACCGTCATATAAGCAGACACCTTCAGCTCAATGTGCTGAGTTCTGGGTGCATTAGTTGCCTGGTGGAGGGGTACATGTGTCAGCCTGGCTCTGTAGGGAAGGAGGAGAATGAGTTAGCTCCAAGCAGAAGGATGGGAGAGGGTTTCTGTGCAGCGTGAATGTGTAGGAAGGCACAAAGGTGGGGAGCAGCGCTGGGGGTGAGAGGTCCAGGGAGCGACCTGTGGATGCTCAGATCCAGGCTTTAAGCTGGGAAATGAGGCTGGAGACAATCCTAGGGGTGTGGAGCTTGACGTTCACCTGTAGGTCATGGGGGAGCTGTTTCAGTGGGGAGTTGCAGTGTGGTGGGTGGGTTTAAGGAGACCATGGGGTCTGGGGACCAGAGCAGGGAGACAAGGTGGGAGACTGTGGAGAGGCAAAATGACCCCAATCAGAGCAGCTGAGCCAGTTGGAGAGGAAGGGATGCACGTGAGAAATATTGAGGAGGTGAGACTGTGGGACTCGTCATTGAATGGATACGGGCAGCAGGAGGCAAGGGTTGGTGGACTGTCACCCTTTGCTGCTGTGAAGTTTGAGTTAATGCACTTCCTACCCTGGGAGTTCTCACTTGAGAGAATAACTCTTTTTACATGTTTTTGAAAGGATCACTTAGCTAATTGTACAGACTTTTAATGTCCAGTAGAGAAACTATAGCCAATTTTGAGCAGTTGACTTAAATCTTTTTTTTTTTTTTTTAAGATTTATTTATTTATTTATTTGACAGAGAGAGAGAGATCACAAGCAGGCAGAGAGATAGGCGCGGGGTGGGGGAGGGGAAGCAGGCTCCCTGCTGAGCAGGGAGCCCAATGAGGGGCTCGATCCCATGACCCTGGGATCATGACCTGAGCTGAAGGCAGAGGCTTAACCTACTGAGCCACCCAGGCACCCCCTCAACAGTCGACTTAAAAAAGAGCAGTGTTATTATAGTACTTAACATCCCGGCGACTCGGTTTCCCAATCTGTAAAAGTAGTGCAGGCTCCCTTGGATTGACGTAAGGATTAAATGAACCCAAGCTTCTCTAACGGTGTCCACCATCAAGCAGGCACTCAAAATAGGTGAGCTGCAGTTAGTTTCATGAAACCAGATTCATGGGATCAAATCCAAGATCTGTGCAAAACTGGAAAAAAAAAAAAAGGAATTACTTGATCTGTCAGCCTCAGTTTCCCATCTGCAAAATGGGGACAATGATAGATGCTTACTACAAAGCGCCGATCTCCAAGGCTGGCGAGCAGATTGAATGTTGGAATGTGCACTGCAGGAGGGAGTCAGGAAAAGTGAGCTCCCGCTCTGGCCTTTGCTGTGTGCTCGGCATTTTATGTGTGTGAGATAACGGTGTTTTCCTTGCATCCAGTACGGTAGGTGACACAAGGCTTGTCTTATGCATGAGGAGACTGAAGCCTGGGGAGGTGAAATGCTTTGTCTAAAGTCAAAAAAGCTGCAGCTGAGCCCACACCTTTCCTGGAAATCTCCACAAAGCTCTAAGGAACATACTTGGAAAACCACTCATTGGAGAATTCCTTCTGTGACTGATAAGGAACGAAGGGTGGAGGGTTAAAATCGCTCTCCAGGGTCCCAAGCCAGGAGCTCACTGGGACTGAGGTTAACCATTGCTCCTGTGCTTGTGCCAAAGTCTTCATCACGGGCATGGCCGCTCTCTGAGGAAGGGGGCCTCCCCTCTTGGGGAAAGGCTGTATTCATGTTCACAGGATGGATACTTCATTTTCTGTGACTTTTGGGAATTTTCTACAGTAAGCATATATTACTTTTACAATTAAAAATTTCTTTAAAAAATACTGTCTGTGGAAAGAAAGAGGCTATCGGTTAGACTAACATGGAGTAATCCCAAGGAAGTGGACTTTTCTTGCCTTTCGATCCCACTTTGGGGTAGCCAGGCAAGTTATTCCAAAGAGCTGTGGGGCCGGTCCGTGAAGGTGTGTGTGCTTTCCATTTGTTTATTTTTATTGCTACCCCAAGTGAGGCCCAGCTTGGTAAGCCTTCCCTCAACCACCTCCAATGCTCCCCTCACCTCTTCGCAGGAACTCTGGTCCCAGCTTGCCAACTGCCGAGCAAACCAAGTCATTTCTGCCCTTTCTGCTTTTGCCCACGTGGTTCCCTCTGCTTATGAAAGCCTTTTCCCTCTCTCTGCTGGTCTGTTGCTGACATTACTTTCCAAAGGCCCATATCCATCCACGTCACTCGTCCGTTGATTTGCTCATCCATCAGCAAAAATTTATTAAGTGCTTCCGTATGTCTGGCGTTGACTGTTCTAAGCCCTGGGCCTGGAACTGAGAGCAAAGTCGACACATGTCTGCGATGACAGATGTGAACTCTCGGGGACAGAGACCGATCTTAAGAGGTAAGCTCAGGAATTCACATGCCGTCTATGCATCTGTCCAGTTTCAAAATGTTCTAAGTGCTCACAGGGCCTTGTAAAAACCAGGCGGACGAAAGGAAAGATGGTGAGCACACGAATTCCACTGGGTCGAGGTTCTGGTGGCGGGGGTAGCGCGGAATGGAAGGACAATATATAGAAAAAATGAATGAACAAGGTGGTTTTGTGCTATTAAGAGTGGTGAAGGAAGACCAGTTGTGAGGCTGTGTTGTAGCTAGGGCTACAGCGCGTGGTGCCTGGGTCAATGGCATCGTGGTGTCGGCATACCCTTGGCAATGACCTTGTTAAAACGCAGAATCTCAGGAGACCCCTGAATCAGACCCCGCATTTTAACAACGTCCCCCTCACACTCCCCATGATTCCCACCCATGTTCGTGTTTGGGAACACTAGTGAGTGTTTGGAAAGGGGATCTTTCATGTGGGGTTGTTATAGAAAGTCTGTCTGTGGAAGTGACATCCCAGATAAAGCCCGAGTGAAGAGAAGCCGTCCAGTTAGAGATCCACATAAAGCACAGCATTCCAGATGGTGAGGATGGAAATCTCGGGGGGCTGGATGGTAATCAGCTTAGTGTGTTCCAAAAAGAAGATCTGTTTCCACATCATGAACTCTTCTCTTCTCTCCTTACCTGACTAGCCCTTACCCAGCCGTCAGATATCAGTCTGAACCTCACTTCCTTCTGGAGGCTTCCCATGAGTCCCATCCGTACCCTGTTCTAGTTCTGTCAGAGCGGTCCAATTGCTTATCTCCCCAACGTACCTGCCATCTTGGTACTGAATGGGGGCTTTATTTTTATTTTTTTAAGTTTTATTTATTGTTTTTAATTTTTTAAAGCATTTAATTTATTTATATGAAAGAGAAAGAGAGCACGGGGGGGAAGGGCAGAGGGAGAGAGAGACACAGATTTGCCTCTGAACCGGGAGCCCTGGGGCTCGTTCCCAGGACCCTGAGATCATGACCCAGGAGCCACCCAGGCACCCCTATTTTTTATTTTTATTTTTTTGCCCCTATTTATTTCTAATTTTTAAGTAATCTTGACACCCGATGTGGGGCTCAAACCCACAAACCAGAGATCAAGAGTCACACGCTTTACCAACGGAGGAAGCCAGCCGTCCCTGAACAGGAACCTTATGATTTTGTTCAATGAATAGTTGAATGAAAGTGAGAAACCCAGACAGATGGAAGAGGCAGGCTATAAAAGCAGTCATACCGAGGCTTTGCTGAGGGGTGAGGTCTGTAAGCCTTGAAATGCTCTGGTCTTTGCTTGGGCAGATGAATCCCCACTCCGCTCTCTGGGCCACAGTCCCGCTACGTTTCCTTCCTCTTGACCCTTATTGCTCTGCAATCCGTGTTCAGACTCTCCCTAAATATTTCCTCTCAGTCAGGGTTCAGGGTCCGGCAGAGGATATGACCTGCTAGAAAGGATACGCTGTAGAGTAAACTGAAATGCTGTGTGCTAGACGTAGTCACATCTCTGAGAACAAGCAGCCACTGGAGCTCAGAGAGGGGCTTAGCTCCAGATTCTGGAAGGACTGAGGAAGTTCTGTTTGAGCTGGCTCCTAAGTGAGGAAGAATTTCTTTTTCCTTCAGGTTTAAAGGGGGACTGGTGAGGCGGCAGGCCCTGGGTGGTGGAGGTTGTGTATGGCCCGTGCTGGTGGTGGTAGTGATGTTGGTTTTCAGTGGAAATGGTGGTGGGGTTTGCTGGTTTTGGTGATGGCGGTGGTCATGGCAATCACACTGATGGCTTGGCAGTTTTCACACCGAGATCACAGCATATGCCCATGAGCAGGAACTAACGAAAGATCTCACTGAGTCCAAAAACTGGGAGAGGTCCCCCCCGGTAGGGATGCTGCCGATGAGATGGGTAGGTAGGTAAAAAGCCATTTTCATTAAAGGTGTGAGTCAGTGATAGACTTGGGTAGCCTTGGTTTGTGGGACGAGAACTGGCGGCGTTGGTGGGGCGGGGGGTGGGGATACCTCCTGTCCTCACTGCCTCTCTCAGTTTGTAATTGTCCAGAAGGACTCTGAAAGGGAAGGGTCAAAGGCATGTATGGACTATGCACACATCCACTTCTTAAATCCAGAGTCCTAGAGAAGGAAAGAATTTTCCTTTTCAGGCCGGATGATATTGAAATCACTCAAGAATGATATTTACCGGTGCCTGGCAGGTTCAGTCAGAAGAACACGCGACTCTTGACTCAGGGTTGAGAACTCAACCCCCATGTTGGGCATAAAGCTTACTTAAGATGAAATAAAATAGGGGTGCCTGGGTGGCTCAGTGTGTTAAGCATCTGCCTACAGCTCAGGTCATGATCCCAGGGTCCTGGGATCAGGTCCCTCATCAGGCTCCCTGCACAGTGGCGAGCCTGCTTCTCCCTGTGCCTGCTGCTGCCCTCCCTCTCCTTCTCGGACAAATATATAAATAAGATCTTAAAAACAAAAAATGAAATAAGATAAGATAAAATAATGATATTTATAGACCTTTGTTGACTCACGAGGGGGCAACGTCCTGATAAGCGCATTGCAAGTTGATAATATTAAACATTGAATTGCATTTAATGCACTAACCCACTGAACCTCCCAGCTCAGCTAAGCCAGCCTTCACGGTGCTCAGAACACTCACGCTGCCTGCAAGTGGGCTAGAGGGTCTGACACAGAGTCCGTCTGATAACCAAGTGCTGACTCTCCCATGTGATCGACGGAGCCCTGTGCCGAGGTGAGAAACAGGACGTGTGTCGGGGGGCAGATTGGTGGGAAGCATGCAGGTTGCTGACCCTTGTGATGGGGGGGCTGCCTTGAGGCTGTTGCCCGGCGTTCCAGGAGAGGATCACATTGCATTGTCTGGGTAGCTCCGGAACAGATTAAAATTCGAAATTCAAAGGGCGACTTCTACCGAATGCATATTGCCTTCCCACCATCATAAAGTCCCAAAACCCTAAATCGAACCATTATAAGCCGGGGCGACCCTGTGCATTGAGCTTATCCGTGTAACTGCTTCCATGTATTCTTTTACTCATTCAAAATATTTGTATTGGGAGCTTGCAAAGTCCAATGCCTAGCCCAGGGGAATCAAAAACTGGAAAGCACTTCCTCGCAGCTCGCAAGGAGCTTACACAAGAGTTAGCACTGTGGGGATCAGGCAGAACCCAGAGTCAGGAATTCTGATTTTGTAGACTTAGTACAGCTCTTAACCTGCTTGTTCCCGAATCCTTACTCTGTTCATGGTACCGTGTCAGAGATTGCTAGGCTAAGTGCGATAGTTCACAGCGAGGGGTTGACCAGATGGTTTTTAAGGTCCTTTACAAACTTAATGTTTCATGATTTAAAGATCCAAGGAACATCGAGAGCCCTCGGATTAGAAATAAGCCCAGAGTCTATACTAACTCTTCTCATTGCCATAAAAATCACGGAAAGCCCCCTTCCCACCCATATACACTGAAGAAGTTCTCCAGGGTCCTTGTAAAAGGCGAGGGGCTGTCAGTCTGTTTGCAAAGCTGAGCACAGGGCATGGGACCATCCAAGGGAATTCATGTGGGGTGTGGCTGGGGACACGGTCATAGAATGAAAGACCCAGTTGTTCTGTATTCGCACTGGGGAATGTGGTCGGAGCGGCTGTGGGAACTTAAACTTCGTGACTTTCTGCGTAACAGAAATCTCAACCCCCAAGTGTGTAGAAGTGACTTCTCTGACACAGGACATGTAACTTGGCTCCCTCCTGATGTCTGTTGTTCTTGCTCTCAGAAGAAGAAATGGCCTGAGCAATTCTCATGGGCCAGCAGTTGAAAAAATATTTGTTTTGGTTTTGTCGAGTGTGTTCCCTATGAAAATGCAAACCCTCGGAGGGGAAGGGAGATTCTCATTGTGTACATGGGATTCATTGATGCTGAGCCCATCAGTTGTTTTGAGGAGAGACTCTGTGTCCGAGAAGGCTATAGAAAGCTTTACGGCCCCTTTCCTTTTGAACAGGAAGTTGCATTTTGCCAAGAGTAAACACATGTGAACCCGGGAAGGTTTGTTTAGTTTCTAACGCTGACTTCAGGACCCGAGAATGGAGACTGCGCTTGGCAAAAATGCCTTGTGTGGGATCTCTCTGGGCCAAAATGTTCTCTGCTCGGGACCTGGCCTTTAGGCTTTGGTAAACATCCTTCTCCCATCGGCCCCCAGGAGTGCACTGCCAAAGGCCCTCAACAGCTTTGCTCACTTATCAGGAACATTCTGAAGCTGATGGCAACTTGCAAACATGCTTTGAGAGGGACATCACTTTCCGAAGAGTGGCCGCTTTATGGAAATGGCTGGAGGTTTGGAACTCTCAGGGGACATGAGTATAGTGTGGTAGTCTGGCTGAAGAAGCTTTAGGACAGGCAACGCGGAGGTGCCAAGCACGTTGTAGTTTCTAGATCTGCAGATCTTATAAAGCTGCACCCGAGGAGGAAGACACTATCATTGTCTGCAACTCACCCACGAGGAAACCAAGGCTTACGAAGGGTGAGAAACGGCTCAGGGTCACACAGTGGGGTAAGTGAGGGAGAATTCTGGTTTCTCTGCTGTCTGGTTTGGAGATTTTTAACTAGTTCAAGATTAGTATCTGAACTGCAGGAAGTTACAAAACTCTTAGGAGAGACCCACACGATTCAGGGCAAGACCAACCTCAGAGCATTTGCGAGGACGGGCCACAGAACAGAGCAGGATGCTGTTACAGGTTTCCATGAATACGTTGGACAGTAAATCTCTCTCGTTCCAGGACAGGTTTCAGGCAGTGTTGAAAACTGGGGGGGGAATGTCTGCGCAAGTGGAAATGGGGGTGCCAGGGGAAGCTGTGATGATTCTCCGAGGAGGGGCTCTGGTTCACCCTTGGTGAGGAAGGAACATCTCCGATTTGGGAAATTGGAATGGACTCTTTCTGTAGGGGGCTTGTATGAGAAGCCACTTCATGTAAACATTCTTAGGACACTTGGTGACCTTCCCAGGGCCTGTGCTGCACTCTCTAAATTCTCTTATGTCCGAGAGATATTTAACCCACCTAAACATACAAACAAACATAGGGCCTGTGATGCCATTCATTATGGAGAGGCGGTGGCTAAACGAGCCGATTCCAAACTCTGCCACATCCTCATGGCTCTGGTCTTGTCAGGGCTCTGAAACCACACCGTTGCTTGAGGGAGCTTCTCTACTCTACGGATATTCTTGTTAATCCTCACCCCTGCTCTCACAGTGTCCCCGAGATTAGGCCCATTTCACAGCTGATAAAACTGAAACCGAAGGCGATTAAAAATGTTGCCCAGGGTCATAGAACCTCTTGATGGTGGAGCCAACTTTCCGACGGAAGAAACAGGTCTGATGCTGAGATGCTGGTCCTCCCCCCAAAACAAGTGATCTCCTTGGAACTGAATAAAGACTCCCCAGACAGTTTTTAGCCGGTATCCTGGATTTGTTTAAAGTCCTTACGAGATGTTAACAGCTTGAAGTCCTGTAATGGTACAGAAGACCTGAACACCCTGGTGCGTTTTCTTTTATTCAATCTAACAGGGACACAGACCTCTGGCTTCCCTTGTAGAAAACCCTGGTTGAAGTGTCTCTGTTTTCTTCATTCAGGAGAACAGATCAGCATCTCTCATGCAAGGCCTGGCTCGTTGCCCACCTCACTTTTGCAATGAATTTAGCAACATCTGCTTTGCCCATTAAAGTGATTTTTCTCTTCCTGGCCCTGAGCCTGTGTGCTTGCTGCAATTGATTACCAGCAATTTCCTTCCCAAACCAGAGGGTTCAGTGAACTCTCAATTGAATTGTTGCTCACTGGTCTCCTTTGGACCAGTGTGTACAGCTTACGTGCAAAATGGCCAAGCCACTTAGTTCCCAAATCTATAGGCTGATGATTCTGGTCACACACTGGGGGAGGACCGGTGAGTGACATTTCCCATTTCTGCATACAGTGACCCGGGGCTGTGGCCATCTCTGAGTTTCTCAATTTTAAGCCTAAGGTGGGGGGCAGGGGGTGAAGTCACCTTGCATACCGTAAGGCTCTTGCCGTGTTCACACCCACCTTTCTTCTCATCCAATCGTAGCACCAATGGCCTTGGATGTCACTGACTGGAAGGCTTACCTAAGAGACAACCAAGAAAATTTATCTCTTGCTTTAGAAGTAGCGTATAAAGACCTCAGAACGAGGTGTATCACTGCATCATTTCAAAGGCAGCTCTGAGTCCTCCTATGGGTTTTAAGCAGCTTTTCTTTTTTTTTTTAAATTTATTAACAAATAATGTATTATTTGCCCCAGGGGTACAGGTCTGTGAATCATCAGTCTTAACTCAATGCACAGCACTCACCATAGCACACACCCTCTCGAGTGCCTATAACCCAGTCACCCTATCCCGGTCCCCCCACCCCCGAGGCAACCCTCAGTTTGTTTCCTGAGATTAAGAGTCTCTTATAGTTTTTCTCCCTTCCTGGTCCCATCTTGTTTCATTTTTTCCCTGCCTTTCCCCACCCCAACCCTGCCTCTCAAATTCCTCATATCAGGGAGATCATATGATAATTGTCTTTCTCTGATTGACTTATTTCACTCAGCATAATACCCTCTAGTTCCATCCAAGTCATTACAAATGGTAAGATTTCATTTCTTTTGATGGCTGCATAGTATTCCTTTGTATATACACACCACATCTTCTTTAGCCATTCATCTGTCGATGGGCATCTAGGCTCTTCCCATAGTTTGGCTATTATGGACATTGCTGCTTTTCTCTCTTTCTTTCTTCCTTTCTTAAAATATTTTATTTATTTATTTGAGAGGAAGAGAGAGAGATCAGAGAAAGTAGCGGAGGCAGTGGGAGAAGAAGGCTCCCTGCTGAACAGGGAGCCCAATATGGGACTTGATCCCAGGACCCTGGGATCATGACCTGAGCCGAAGGCAGATGCCCAACTGACTGAGCCACCCAGGCACCCCTCATGCAGCTTTTCTTAATCAAGCAATGCCCAGAGAAAGCCGGGCCTGTGGATCTGGCCTACCATTCTGTCATTTCTCTCGTAGGTTCCTAGTTGTCCTGTAAGAGGAGGGCTGAATGTTACCCTCCAGGAAGTGGGCCTACACTCCCTGGCCTCACACTCTTCACATGCTTTGCTTATCACGCTTATTGTATTTTTTTTTTAAGATTTTATTTATTTATCAGAGAGAGAGAAGGGGAGAGAGCGATCACAGGCAGACAGAATGGCAGGCAGAGGCAGAGGGAGAAGCAGGCTCCCCGCTGAGCAAGGAGCCCGATGCGGGACTCGATCCCAGGACGCCGGGATCATGACCTGAGCCGAAGGCAGCTGCTTAACCAACTGAGCCACCCAGGCGTCCCACGCTTATTGTATTTTGTTGCTTACGTCCAGCCCTCTTACACAGTTTCTTCCAGGGCACCACCTCCTCGGGGTGAGGGATCCCTCCCTCATTCACTGCCGCATTCCTACACCTGGAGCAACACAACAGGAGGTGCTCAGGAGGAAGACGGAGCCTGAAGGGTGCTGCCTGCCTCGTGGGAAGGTTTTACACCGGTACTTTGAGCTGTTCCTGAAGAATCCAGGAAACTTCTCCAATGCATGTCCTGAAAAAACATAACCAAAAAAAAAAATCAAAAGATCCCACTACCCATTCCTCGTCACATTGCTACTGTTGATTGGGGTGTTTAACTGGAAGCTAAGTGTCCAAAACAAGAAAAAGGTAGCACACAGGCCTAAACCCAGTGATGGGGATGGCTGCTTGAAATTATTGGAGTCATTGTATTTTCTGTTTCTTTGAGAGACATTCCCCATTTCCACCAGGATTGCCGAAGAAAACCCGCTTATAGCCATAAGCACTTCTATTGAAATGGTTATTGTGCACAAGGTTGCCTGTCTTGTTCATATCTTATGCTCACAGACCTCTTCAGAAAACACCTTTGACCCTGAGCAAGGCTCTTTGCTTTTACGTTATTATTGCAGAGAGAAGTATTAGAGAGAGCATAGGGTTCCCAAAAAACATGGTTCAGCCTGTAGGTGTGAGACCCACATCTCTTCACCAGGGAGATTCGCTGCCGAACCTCCTAAGCTTTGCGTGAATCCTACAGTATTTCACTTCTAGAAAGGCCTTTGGTCTACATTTCACCCCCAAGAGGGGGCCCTTGGACTTGCTGAGGAGGAGGGAATGTGAACTTCAAGTGAGGCTCCGCTGGGGCTTGCATGAACATTTACAGTAAGGGAAAGGACTTTGAGCATTTCTCTCTGTCCAACTTTGGAAACCTAACAGAGAAAAGGCTGGAGAGATATTCCAGTCGCCCCCCTTTGCTCTGATAAATCCATTTGTCAGGTACAGTGGAAGCAGGAGCCCACCGCAGGCCAGCCGCAGAGAGGGAGGGACCTTGGACGAGCGTAATGGGACGACTTGGGCTGTGCTGAGTCATGGTGTTTCGGTTCTGCTGCGAGGCACCCCAGAGGCTGGGATACAGAAGCACCTTCTTCCCCTTTCCAGAGCTTTGGCTTGAGTTAACCAGGACTCTGCTCAGAGAAACGCATCTCGCTGATAGTCAACCCATCAAGCCTCTGCGTAGTCCAAAATTCCAGACTGAACAAAGTGTTAGGGAGACAGGGATGGACCCGAATCCATCCAGAGCTGACCAGACCTCCTCCGAACCCTGGTCACGTTCCAGGCACTGGGTAGGGACTTCGACAGCTGATTTCATGCTATCGTCACACAGCTTCACGGCGTGGGTGTCATGATGGCGAGGCTGAGGATTTGGTTATTTTAGGAAAAGAGTATTTGTTGAGAGGATGGGGCACTGTGCTGAGTGCTTGGGACATGGCAGTAGGTGACGTGAACACAGTCCTTCCTTTAGGTGGTTTATGCTGGTCCGAGGGTGGCAGGCCAAGATTACAGTCTTTGTTGGCCTGTTTCAAGAGCTTGCCACAAGTACCTAGCACACAAGTACTCAGAGTCTACCACATGCCTTGGGGAACCTCTTGGAAATGCCACCTGGTCAGGGTGGATATTGGCCAGGTGGAACATGAACTATATTTGTCCCTCTAATGGTGCACTGCTGTGAAGGGCTAGCTCCCCTGGGCACGGACCATGTCCATCTTCTGCTAGGCACCTCATTGTCCCTGAGTTGGTTAAGTGAGTATCGATGGTTGTATTTTGGCGTTGGGCTTCTGCTTGCGGTGAAGACACAGGGAGACCCATGTGCTGTGACAGGCCACAGAGGAAGTCTTTCAGCCCTTTACATGTAGTGAGTTTAGGTCTTCTGTTCTCTCCCTCTTCACACACCCCCACACTTCCTGTTCTTTCCTGGGCCTGGAAGCGGAAGTACTGAAACACTGAGACAGACTGTTCTTATAGTTTTTAGAGGCTGATCGAAACCAGGAAGACCGGGAAGTCGGAAGGCTGCTGTCTCTGTCCCAGACACAAGGGCTGGGTCTCAAGAGCCTTGACCATGTTTCTCCTTTGGGCTGGCTGGGCTCAGTGAGATTGGTCAAAGACTTGCTCATAGCTGCTCTTTGTGCACTGACAGGGAGGTTACTCTTTGTTTTGGCTTCATTTTCCATTTGTAAGTAGAAGGATGGGTCTTCAGTGGAGACACTGCCAATAGGATTTCCTCATTATAGAGTTGTGTACTGCTGATTTATTCATTCAAACCTACTTCTCAATTACCTATCAGATGTCCTTCATGAAAATCCTTCCAAGAGCTATGTTCCAAGGGAGGAAACAAAGGCAACCAAAGGAAGGAAGTACGTGTTATTTTAGAAGGCTGAACTAACTACGGAGAAACCTGGAGGAGGGCGTGAGAGTGTTTGGTTGGGGTTATTGCCATTGTAAGTTGGGTTATGAGGGAAGGCTCAAGGAGAAGGTAGTATTTGAGTTGTGGGAGAGAGCCACATGGATATGAAGCCAGAGGCTTCCAGACACAGCAAGCGGCACGTGCAAATGCCCTGAGGTTGGAAGCCACTTGGTGTGCCCCGGACACAGCATGGGCGCCGGAATGATGGGAGCAGTATCAGCAAAGGGAAGAATAGAAGGATGTACAGTCAGAGAGGAAATGGGGTCAGATGGTGTCAGAAGGGCCTTGAGAACAGGGGAAGTCTTTAGGTTTTCTGTTAGTAAGAAGGGGAGCATCTGGAAGGTTCTGAGCAGAAAAGGGACATGGTCTGATGAAGTAATGTTGAATTCGCTCCTTTTGCAGAAGCACTGCCACTTCCTACTGACTGGCCTGAGCGTGAGGAGCCAGGGGTCAGGGATCTGAAAGCTGAGGGAGCCTCCTGACTCCCTGATAAGCCATCGCCCCCACTGAAGTGGAGGCCAAGGAGACTCAGATAGCTGGAGTGACATTCTTGGGCCATACAGCCAGGAAGCTGATGAGGTAGGAGAGGCAGGGCATGTAGTCTCGGAGTGACTTCTGGCTGTGTTCCTTCTCGAGGCTCTTCGGGAGAAATTGGTCCCTGGCCTTTTCTGGTTCAGACGCTGCCCATGTTCTTCGGCTTGCATCTCTCTCCTCCATCTCCAAAGCCAGCAATGTCACATCCTTACGACCTCTGACCTCAATCTCTCTCTCTGACCCCAGCTGGAAAAAAACAGCTGTCTCTCCACTTCCAAGGAGTCATGTGGTCATGGTGGGGTCACCTGACTGAGCCAGGATAATCTTCTCTTCTCGTGGTCTGTCCCTTTAATCACACCCACAAAGTTTGTTTGAAGTATATATATTAAAAATATGTAAACAGGGGTGCCTGGGTGGCTCAGTGGGTTAAGACCTCTGCCTTCAGCTCAGGTCATGATCCCAGGGTCCTGGGATCGAGCCCTGCATCGGGCTCTCTGCTTTGGCAGGGAGCCTGCTTCTCCTCTCTCTCGGCCTGCTTCTCTGCCTACTTGTGAGCTCTGTCTGTCAAATAACTAAATAAAATCTTTAAAAAATACGTAAATAGGTAATTCATGTAGTCATATATCATTTATATTTATAGATATTTTATTTGTATTTATGTATTTATTTATTTAGAGAGAGAGCATGTGAGGGGTAGGGAGGGGCAGAGAGCAGAGGGAGGGTCTCAGGCAGGCTCCATGCACAACTCAGAGCCTTATGCAGGGCTCGAGCTCACAACCTTGAGGTCATGACCCGAGCAGAAGTTAAGAGTCAGATGCCTGACCAACTGAGCCACCTGGATGCCTATTTATTTTACATAAATACAGAAAATATTTATGTATTTTTACAACAGATATTTTATGTAGATATATCTTTATATATCTGTATCTGTGGTGTATACACACACACACACACACATACATACACAAATGTTGATGTCCTTGGCCAGGTCAGGCATTTGGAAGTGATGGAATATAAATAGAAATGCGTTAGGGCCCCACAGTAGCCTCTAGCCACACTACAGGACAGCAGTCAGGAGAAAAGACCAAGGGGAGTGAAAAGAACAGAGGACAAAGCAGATGAGCCTTCTTTTGGAAGGGAAAGTGAGTGACCTTCTATCTGCAGATTTATACATGCAAATCTATGTGGAGCAAAAAATTGAGATGAAATAGGTCAAATGGTAATGGTTCATTCTATGTAATATATGTATGTATTATATTATATAACATTTTTATACATTACACATGCACATAATGCACGAATATAATGTTATATACTAATGCAATATAAATATATATGATAACATATTATATTACATAATCACATATCATACTATAATAAATATATATGATAATATTAATTATAATATAATGGACTAATATAGAATATAGTTGTATTGTAACATGCAAGATATAATACAATATAATTAACACATCACTACTGTCTATCAGAGGAACAGGAGAGATCTAGTTACCCGGGGGTCCTTGATCTTCCCCTTTCCTGTCTCCCCTTGAATCACTTTCCAGGTCCTAGAGAGATTCTCCGTAAAGCCAGCGTTTTGATCCCTCAAATCCACACACTTATTACACCGCTTCTAGGAGATCACAGTAACCCAGGGCTGGGGCGACCAGAACCTCTCCTTACAGCCCGCTTCCAGGCTCGGTTTCCTCCAGTGCAGGTAGGATCATGTTTAAAACTGCCCAGTGGCCTCCCCCACACCCCTGTTCCTACTACAGGAAGTATAACGTCTGTAGTCTCTCTTGGAGGCTGAGCCTAATCCTCTGCCTGACTTCCCTTCTACTCAGCTACAGAGAAGGGACTTTCTACCCTCATCCCACTTCCTGCTCTGTGCCAATGTGGGAGTGTTTCTCCCTCTTTGGAATGTCTCCCCCCACCGCCTCCCCCACCTCCATCTCTGCCTTTTGGTCACTGAAATTCCATCAGACTCTCCCGGGCTTATCCCAAATGCCGCCTCCAATCTCCATGAAGTCTCTCTTGACCTCCCCCAGCGGGCATGACTTATCCATCCTTCAAGCACTGTCTACTGGGACTTTGTACCTCCTCTTGGGGGCTTACCCCATTTTACAGTGATTTGCGTGCGAGTCTTCTCTTTCCCCTTCACTGATCTTGTCTTTAGATCAGCCTCAGGGTCGACTCTTGGCCAAGCTCCCTGTGGCCTCATCACACACACGCCTGGAGCCTTCTGAGCGACGGCCGCCGGGCCACGTGTGCTCAGGGCACTTTGTGAGGCCGTTGCTCCATGAGGCATTATTCGGGTGCACGAGCGAGCAAACGCCCACCGAGGCAAGATTAGAACCTCTTCTTTCTCTATGGACCACACGCATTTTTATTGTCACTCTTGTTCCCTCAGTGGTTTAAAAACCTCACTTCTTTGATGGATCTTTCACAGGGTTTGCTGGTTTTTTGTGCCAACTCCGCTGTGGCTGGTTTGCTTTTGGAAAAAAACCTGACCTGTTCTTCTTACCTGGCCTTGTCTTAAGCCATAGCATCCCTGAAAATACCCACATGTGCATTAGAAGTTGCCTTTTGGTTCAGTCCTGACTCTCCTGTGTCCTCAGACATTAGTTAAAGGGGTGAGGTCGGTCCGGCTCCCCTCTGGCCCGTGGCTGCAGCTGGGATCCGCTGGCTGCCCCGCCACGCCATCCCCAGCTCTGGGGCAGCTCTCCGCTGCTTGGCCCGCAACCACCTGCCCCCGCCTGGAAGCACCTCTCAGGATACAGGACGTGACAGAGGCTTCGCCACCCCCCTGGGCCTTTTGGGACTTGGCACAAGAGCTTGTGCCTGAGGCTCCATCAGGTACCTTCCAGAAGACACGGCTCGGAGGCCGTATCTTGGGCAGGACGTGGAGCCTCGGTGGTGACAGTTCGGGGACACTGGAGCAGCTTCACGTTCCCTCTTTTCTCTCAACCCCTGCCTTTTCCTCACAAGGCACCAGGATGCTCGGACGACTGAATGGTCATGTACACCCCGTGGGCCCATCTCATATCAGATCCGGGTGGAGACGAAAATAGATCCTTCTCTTTCTTTGGAGGAAGATCCTGGAGTCTCCTTAGCCCCTCCGTGACAGAAGGCTCCGTTCTGGAATTGCCACATGGCAGGAGAGGCTGCCCAGCAGGAGAGGCTGCCCGGCAGGAGAGGTGAGGGCTGTCCACCTCGAGCACCAGGGGAGAAAGGCCGTGAGGAAGGCATGCAAGCTGCAGGCCATAGGCCCCAGCAGAAGCAGCATGCTGGTTCTGAGAGCCCAGAGTTCAAATCCCGGCCCTGCCGAAGCGAGTTCTTGGGATCCTGAGCCGTTCACTGGACTTTCCTGGGCATCAGCTCTCTCACTGATAAGAGGGGAGGTGGTTCCTGTTTCTCCAAACTGCTGCCCACGCGGATACAGTGGAGGGAAGACATGGGTCATGGTGGATGCTCAAACATTCTGCTCCCCTCCTTCCTGTTGCAAAGTGTCTCCGCCTCCCCTGTGACCGAGGGATTGTGGCAGCATTCTCCCCGTTCACACTGTGAATGCCTTCCAGTGAGACAAACGGACCCACAGGGAGTGACCTCGAAAGCTTTAGGAGGCCGTGGACTGAGTGGGCTGCTTCGCAGAACCTAAATCCTGTTGTGGGGTTTAGAAGGGGATCCCAGGTACCGGAGGGCTGCTCAGTCCGTGGGGCTTTGACTTGGAGAGCCTATGATTTGGTAGACTCTAGTCTCACATTACAGGTAGGGCACACATATCATTTATTGTCCCACTAGGAAACGGTTGAGAATGAAGGAACCTGCCATTGAACATTACAGCGGGAGAGCAGGTGTAAACCAGAACCGTTTCAGGAAAGGGGGTGGGTCTTTCCCTACTCAGGGTGCACATTTTGGTCCCAAGCTTGTGTGAGTTTTCAGCCTTCATGCTTACCTGGTTTCCAGACATCTTGAATCATGTCCGTATTTTCCCTCTTTAGCCAGTGGCTTTGTTTCGCAGGCGAGGGCCTTCTGGAAAGAAGGTTAAAGGCCCATGGCACAGGACACATGTAAATAACATGTCAGACGGACATAAAGAAAATGAAAAGCCAGAGGGCGAGCCGATGCAGGATCCAGAAAATTCTTCAGTCCTCCACGCCAAGACCAGCTGTGGAGGGAAGGGACAGGCCGGGGAAAGGCCAGACAGATGCGGCCCGCAGACAATCCAGACCGAGATTCGTGCTCTCCTGGGCTGGCTCTGATGTTCCAGACCCGCAGGGGAGAAGATGAAAGAGAGGCCTTCATCTCTGCATTCGGCAGGTCCGGAGTGAGCCTCCCGAGTGTCTCTGGGGGACCGGGATGCTCTAGCAGCAAGCTCCAACACACAGAGCACGCTCTGTTGGGGACAGGACCCCCGGAGCCAGGAGCATGAGCACAGACCGTGAACTTGAAAGGGCCCTTAGACATGTTGGGGGCAAAGGCGGAGGAGCTGTGGATGCGAATCAATAGATGTGGGTTTTC
This sequence comes from Mustela nigripes, assembly GCF_022355385.1. Lineage (NCBI taxonomy): Eukaryota > Metazoa > Chordata > Mammalia > Carnivora > Mustelidae > Mustela > Mustela nigripes. The sequence goes on along the minus strand of NC_081560.1, from coordinate 117,981,085 downwards.
CTCTCTGCTACAAAGAACATCAGTGCCCTCACTGGGAAACTGAGGACAGTGTACCTACTACATACTGTCCAGGGTCATTGAGGAGAAAACGATGCAGTGGACATGGCGTAGCTTACAGACTGCACATGCCTGGGGGGGATGTGTGGGGAAGGAGAACTTTTCACATCTTTTCTTCCTCTCCATTGTGGTCACGGACTGGAGTTGATCTCATCTGAGGCTTCCAGGTGAGAGGGGATGAGGCTAGCCATGCAAATTGGCCCTTCTCTTAATAAAGATGCTCCTTTGGCCTGACCGCCCCGTTCGGACACTAGCATAGCTGGTGGGGACCTGGCCGGGTTGGAAAAGAATATGCAGTTCAGAGCAGATGTATCTGAAGTAGGAGAAGGTCGAGGCGGCCTCCAGAGCTGGGCTGCCTGGAGAAAAATCCCCGTTGTGCTGCTGGCAGCTGTGCTGCCTGGCAAGTTCCCCAAGCTTTTTGTACCTTCGCTTTCTCCTCTGCAGAGTGATAGTAGGAACCGCGCCCACACCACAGTGTGATGTGAGGCTCAAGCAGGTTAACACATCGAAGCTGCTTAGAAAAGGACCTGGCATGCCTTCAACTCTCTTCAGCTGTTTCTTAAATAAAAAGACAATGCATAAGAGTGTTAAAGGTGGACATGAGTGAGAGGCAGTTGTGAGGAGTAGTGGGAAGGACGCTGGATTTGTCATTTGACAGACTTGCATTCAGTTCTGATTCCTCAACTTTTTCTATCCAAATTGGTATTTTTTTTGGTTATAAGGGGCATGCGAGTTTATAATAGAACATTTAGAAATCCCAGAAAGCTCCCAGGGAGTAAATAAAGACGAACCCCAATTCCAGCACCTGGAGGGGGTCGCCACGAAGGCCTGCTAGCAACGAGACCCATGGGTTTGGTTCTGATGCTGGTCACTTGCTGGTTTTTTGATTCCTCCTCTGTTTGCGTATCCCTCAGGGAGAGGTCCAGGAACTGGCTGAGGGCAAGGGACTACGAATGCCTACTAAATAAAGCGGTTTTTTTTTTTTTTTTGACAAGGATGAGACCCTTGATAGGCACCTCGGAGCCCTTAACCTACACCCTTTTACAGTTCTCTGTTGAACTGTGGGGAGCTCAGTCCTCCAGCCAGACAGCATGCCAAGCATCTAGACTGAAACCCATAAATTTCTTCTTCCAACCTCCCTGCTGTCATTACTTGGCCGCCCACATCATTGTTGCCAATTGCCAAGTGTGGCCGTGAGTGACAGGTAGCTTATTTGTGCCTGATGTGGGTCACCCTTGTGCTTGGTCTGAGTGCTTTTGTTAAAGCTCCATGAGGAGGTCAGAGCCGCGTAGCAGAGCAGGAGTAACAGGAGAAGTCTGCTGGGTGATGATTTGGCAGCTCCAGGAAAGTTGTAAATTAGGCTGTCAGAAGGGAACTTTCTGGCAAACTCAGTGAACAAACACGAGGTGTGAGGTGGCCAGACCCTGTAATAAGCTAACTTTCTCTCTCACTCGTGGTTTCCTCTTGTTGGTCTTTCGGTGAAGTGGTTAGATGTGTTAACTATCACCCAGACAGAGTCTGAATGGCTTTGGGGCTGGGGGGGATGGAGTTGACCAATGGCGATCAAGAGAAGGGACACGAATGTGCAGGTCCACAGTCAGAGCAGCATCTGTGGCCTTTGAAGGTTGGTTGATGATGTCACCAAATCTCCTTCTGAGCATTATCCATGAGCAATGGCCCACAAGCCAAGTTTCCCTGTCATTTTAGTGACTTTAGTTGGACATTCCCGTAGTAACCATAGGAACCCATTCTCTCTGCTTTTAGTGTCAGAGGAGGAGAGGGCCTATAACTATAGTAAAGTCATGAGATTAATATTATAGAAACTTGAAGAAGGTTTTCTCTCTCTTCTCCCATTCAGTGGACCAGAAACAAACGCCACCCCCTGCCCCACCACCACCAAACAAAGCAAAACAACCTTAGAATCTCTGGTTCTTTTTTTTTTTTTTTTTCTGCTTTCACCAAAGGAGTGGCATTCATGTTGATGTGACAGGTGATTTTTATTTTCTTTGGACTTTTCTCTGTTAGTCATGTTTTCTGTAAGAGTACATTCACACATAGTGGATCCACCCAATAACAACAACAAAAACCCCAAAACCCTTGGTATGTATGGTTACTCCAACTGTCTGAATTAACTTCCCTATTGGAACCATGTTCTTCAGTCGAAGTGACAACAATTCACACCGATGACATTCTTAAAAATAGGTCTATCTTTTGCACCAAGGCCATGGACCCCTGCCTCTTGACACATTGCTTTCCAAACCTTTTTCAGTAGCTGAATCTATTTTTTTTTTTTTTTTTTTTAGAGTGAGAGGTTATACAGGGGGATCACTATTTAAAAGAGATGGAGTGAAGTTTTCCCGGGTAGAGTGAGGGTGAGGACCTCAGATGCCTACCCGCTTGGCCTATCTTTTCTCCTCAGACGGTCTGTACGGAATCTCATGGCTTTGTGGGGCGGTGGTTAAAATCCACGGACAGAGTGTCGACTACCATCTGTTTCGAGTGTAGTCACTTCATAGGGGAAATCCTCTTGTCCCCTAGTCAAGTCAGGTTAGCAAAACAGTATTACTTCAGCTTGGCACAGGTTAGCGATAATCAGACTCTTAAAAAATAGTAGCACAGTACTCAGCCTCAATTCTACAGTGGGCTACACTAGTGCCCTTGAGTCTTCAAACCAACCAAATCTTGACCACCAGCTCTGTGGTCAGGTCACAGAATATGACTGAGGAACGACCATGCCAACCACAGGTCTTCTAGCCTCGTCATGGTGGTTCCCTGACCTCACCTGGCCCCTTCCACTAAATTTTAGCTTTGTGCCTCCTCCCATATAATTGTATCATTTGTCCTGGATTCAAAATGCCATTCCAATAGACTTATTTTCTCTTCGTCCTCTCAAAGCTTGAGCATACCATCTTGGGGGTCCCCTATTTTGTTGAGTTCCCAGCTTATTTTCAAGTTCCTTGGATTTTCAAAAAGGTCAGACCCTATAGTAAGACACGGATGCCTTAAAAGCCTTCGTGTTCAGTCTTCATGGTCAGGCCCTGCTTTGCCAGCTCCATTATGTCCGACATCCTTGCCAAACACAGCTTTCATCAGAAAGAGCCACATATGTGCTATCCCGCACCTATAATTCAAACACAGTTGACTCACTAGCCTGACGACCCCCATCAATTCTCAGTGATTCTGGGGAGTGGGTTATTTTCCTTGGCATGGACCCAAGACATTGAGGCTAGAATTCAATATTAAGCTGGTCTCCCTAGGATGTCATTAAGAGGGTTTAGTTACTGAAACACTAAAGGATATTGTCATAACACAGCAATTGGACCCAAATGGCTTCTTATCCAGAACTGTTGTAACTGTCACATCTTAAAGCCACTGGGGTGGGGGCCCCAATCAGACCTGCACGCCATTGCCTATATGTTTATTTGTTTATCCAAAAATATTTAGAAAGAAGTAGGATTTGCCTGACAGCTCAATTGAGGTACTAGTAATTATTTCTAGATGTACAGAAATCTTCACATGAAGGTTTTCTTCAGTGGACTCTTATTTACTCAGGAGATTGATGGAAAGAGAGATTTATACTCGGAAGAAAGTGTATACTCATGTATCTTGCAGGTTCTATACCGAAAATCGGCTTGGATTTAAAACAGGATACTTTTTCCGTATTTGGATGCATCTTTACCGCACAACTGCTGAGACTCAAGCTTACGCACTCTTACAAGGGGGAAGACTGAACTCACTTCAGTGTAAACCTTAGCACCGGGTTTCTCAGCCTCAGCACTGCTGATGTCGGCCCAGATGATTCTTCGCTGCTGGGCCGAGTCGTGTGCCGTGGGCTTTGGCAGCAGCCTAGTCTTCTCCTCACTTCTGTGCCAGGAACGCTTCCCTCCCCTGCCGCTGTGACAACCCCAAATGTTGTCAGATACTGCCCAATGTCTCCCGTGGAGCAAAATCACCCCTGGTTGAGAACCAGTGCCGTAAACACACGAGAAAAGCCGCAGGAGAAGGGTTGCGGATGGAAGGACCTGTGGCAGGACGGTGGCTGCAGCTCCTGTGCCCGTCCCTCCAGCAACGAGGGTGGGGGTTGTGCACCTTCTCCCACTGGAGCAACAACACGGTTCCTCCCACCTGGCCTCGGGACGTCCCCGGCACTTCTGCTCTTACCAATCCAGCCTCTGGAAAGCAGGCAGAGTCAGAAGTACTAAGCAGCTGGCATCCTTCTCCTCCAGGTCAAACTCCTAATTCGAGGGTGCGATTCTATGGGTTGGTTTTTGCTCTGGAGCCCAGCAAACGTGTCTGCAAATGTGCGCTAAGTGCAGTGAGCTTAGTGTAGCACGCGTGAAGCACGGTTACACTTCTGTGCTTCTAGAGCACGGAAAAGCCTGGGTTTGCCCCACGTGGTGGTAGAGAGGAAGGTATTTGCCAAGATGTTTGTGAGAATAAGATGTAAAAACCCCCATTTTTAAGGATTGGCGGATGGCAGAAGTGTTGGCCAGAGGAAGGCCGAGCGAAAATCTCTGGGATGCTTCAGCAACCTTTTAAATTTATTGCCAGGAAATGGGCCCTGCTCCCTTCTCTGCATCTTTCCAAAAGGTCTCTTGTGAACGCAGTCGAGTTGGGGGGCAGGTGTGGAGGGGTGTGGACCGGGATAAGGGAAGGTGCCCGCCCTCTGGCCGGACCAGACGCCGCTAATAGGTAACCAGAATCAGACTACTTCTTCTGTGTGTACATTGGGCTGTGGTATGATTTTTAAAGAGGGAAAGAGCGATTCAAAGTGGTCTTTCTTGGCACTGGTCCACCATCTCTCAAGGCCGTGAGTCACGTCTGGGGGATTTGAGTCTGGTGCAATTAAAAACCACTTACTCTATTCCACACGAGAAGGTGCTGACGAGGGATGGGTCAGTCTGTGTGAGGATGACACACCGTATCAGAAATGATATTTAGCTGTTTGAGCCGAGACCACAGATTTAGGGGATGAACTACGTGTGTGGTACGCCACACCTCTGAGAAGGGCTAGAACAAAAATGATACGTGGACAAGGACAAGCGCTGGGGAGGATGGACAGCGACGAGAACTCTCCGGTGCGGCTCCCTGGAAAGCCCAGTGGTTCATCCACTTCGGAAAATAGTTGCACGATTTCCTTGGAAACCCCAATGTCTCAGCCACTTTGGAAAACAGTTGTGCAATTTATTATGTTAAGCGTATGCTTACTGTAAGACCTAAAATTCCCAATCCTAGGTAGTTGACCCCAGAGAAATTAAAACTATTTTATCGCTAAAGCCTCTCCATGAATGTTTGCAGGGACCCGAGTCACAATCACCAAATGGCCTTTAATTGGCAAACGGTAAACATGTTTTGGTTCACCCGTGCAACCAAGAATTAGTTGGCAGTAAAAAGAAATGAGCTTCTGATCTATGTAATAACGTGATTAAATCTCTGATGTATTATGTTATATGAAAGAATCCAGACCCAAAAGGTTATATACTGGAGAATGCCACTTATATGACATTCCGAAAAAAAGGCACACCTAGAGGGACAGAGAACAGATCAGTGGTTGCCAGGAGCAGGGGAAGGGGGTTGTCTTTAAAGGGACATGTGGGAAATTTGGGGAGTGATGGAATTGTTCTATGTTGATCGTGGTCGTGACTGCGTGACTGTGTACATAAGTCAAAACTCACAGAACCGTGAGCTGAAAAAGAGTGCGTTTATACCCCAATAAACCTGACTTTTAATAAAGTGTGTAGTTTATTGTCCCCCAGAATCTCCTATTTTTATATCTGACAACGTGGCCTACCTATTGGTCTGGCTACCTAATTCATTCTGCTTCTTTGAAAATGACCCTTTGTTGCTCAGTCCCTGCTGAAAAGGCGGGCATTGTTTCTTCTTCCAGGTGATCCACACTCCGAGCCTTCACTTGAAAGGATCATGGTGGACATCCACCGTGGACAAAACCAGTAACAGGCTCTCTTTTGAGACTCTGCTCTAAGACACATGGAAACCACAGTCCAGAGGGTGTAGATTTTGGCTTGTAGATATGTTTTGTTTGGCCCACATAATGTTTAAAGAAATCGAATTAATTGCCAACATTAAAAAATGGGAGATTTCACATAAAAATCCAGATTTCCGGCTTCTCTTCGAGAAGTGGGAGGATCTGGTAAAATGGACCCAGATTCCCCCCTGGAGACAATGGCTGGAGCCGAGACTCTCTCCCGCTTCCCACCAGTGCACCCCTTCTGTGTGTGCTGCTCTTCCCACTCCCCAGAGAAGCCCCACCGTGGCTGTGTTTCTGCGGTTAGTCGGCCTCTGGAGGAGTGTTCAGGGAAGTATGAAATATTTCTTGCCCCTTCCACTTCTATGAAAAGTGGGAAAGCAAATGGTAAGACCATGTTTTATGAGAAATGAGAATGGGTGTGCTTTTGGAAAGCAAGCTTTCATCTAATGGCATAGGACAAGTAGCCCAAATGTGTGTGTGTTGGAAGAACACAGATTTAGCTCTCTTTCTGACTCGTGTGTGACTGTCTGTGCTCCCCCGTGTTACCTGCCTGGGCTCCAGACTCACCCGGGTTTGCACTAGGCTGCTAGTCTGATGGTGGAGTAGCGGGGGTTGCTGAGGTCCTCTAACATTGGAGGTAAGTAGGCACCAAGAGTGTGCTACGTATGGGCACTCCAGTGTCCAGGGAGGGGGGACTGAAAGCCTTAGAAATAAGAAGCAAGTCTGCCCAAGTTTTACAGTCGTGTGTGTGTGTGTGTGTGTGTGTGTGTGTGTGTGTGTGTGACAGAGAGAGGGAGAGAGAACGGGACAGATGTCCAGAGGAGAGTGTCTGTGGAATCCCTTCGGTCACCTATAGTGAGGAAGCAGGGATCTAACCCTAACCCTACACTTGACACTTGTCAACCTTTAATGTGCACCCAAGTCCCGGGGCAGTTTGTGCAAAGGCCCGATCTGATTCAGTCCATCGGTAGCAGGGCCCGAGATTCTGCCTTCAAAACAAGATCCCAGATGACATCAGTGCCGCTGATCAGCCGATCACATTTTGAACAGCAAAGCTCCAAACCATACCTCCACAGAAACCATCCAAGTTCACCTGCCTGAAGTCTGTTGTGGAGTCATCTGCTCTCGGTGCAAGAAGTACTTGGTAAAACCAGTTTTTGTTTTCCTCACTCACCAAAGAAACTCACTCCTTTTGGACAGGGGTCCAGGGAGCAAGGGAGTGTGGACTGGCAGTCTGGGAAGCAGGAATAATTCTGCAAACAAGTGCCTGGCATTGTCGGAGAAGCAATCTGGGTTAGCCACCCAGTAGAGAGATGGTGCAGCTGGCCTGCCTGGTCTTCGTGGCTCAACTCTGTGGCCTTAGGCACAACACAGCATGTCTGCTTTCTCACCAGTTCAAGGAGGGGAGATTTTGACCTTGGAGGCCATTGTGAAAGATTTAATTAGCATTTGCGAAGGCCTGCAAAATCTATGGAGGAAAGGTTCTTCAGGAGAACAGAGTAATTTATAGTCACTATCTCATTTCATTATGGCTTTCGCTGATATTCCAGGCAGCACGGCCTACGAGAAGTCTCGGCAAGATCTACGGCTCCCTCATGGTCGGAAATGCCACACTGAGGAGGGTTACGGCTCTCTGTGGACCAAGATAAAATGCGCTCCTTCTTCACAACCCTTGATATTACCCAGGTGTCTACGATTTCAGGATTTAATACGATGATTTTTTTTTCATGTAAAGAAGAAGATTCTCCTTTCAGTGGTGTCCTCCTTCCAAACGGGGGGAGGGCGGACAGTGATGTCTGTTTAAAACTGATGGGGGGGCGCCTGGGTGGCTGAGTGGGTTGGGCCTCTGCCTTCGGCTCAGGTCATCATCTCGGGGTCCTGGGATTGAGCCCCACATCGGGCTCTCTGCTCAGCAGAGAGCCTGCTGCCCCCCTCCTCCGCCAACCACCTGCCTCGCTGCCTACTTGTGATCTCGGTGTGTCAAATAAATAAATAATAAAAATCTTAAAAAAAAGAAAACCGATGGGCTCTGATTTGAGAGAAAGATGTTCTTCCGTGTTTCTTTCTTAGAATCAGCAGTCTAGAGAAACCCGGTCCAAAAGAAATACAATGTGGGCCACAGGGACAATATATAAATTTCTCCCAGCCACACTGAAAAGAGAAGAAGAATCAGATTAACTTAATTTTATGAATGCATTTTATTGGATCTAATGTTTCTAAACTCATTTTTCAATAGGTAGAGAATATAACAATTATTAATGAGAAATTCTGTCTTTTGGGGGGCACTGTCTTTGAAATTTGGTATATGCCACGCTTCGAGTGGGATGTTAAATTTTTCTTACATGTGTCGACTTTCTAAGACTCACACTTGAAAAAGGAGTCTTGCCTGTCCAAGCTGTTCCAAAACTTTAATTTTTTCTATTAACTGAATTAAGGATCGTTTTTTAACTTTAAATGTCTATTATAGAATAAAATAACATTTTAAAAAATCAGTTCCTCATTCACAATGGCTGCATTTTAAGGGTTCCGGAGCCACACGTGTCCAGGGACTATCTGCTGTCGGACAGGCCAGGGCTAGTCCCTTGGGAGGGGGCGGCCACCAGGCTGGGGCTCCAGAGGTCCTGCCTTCATCCCCATGGCTGGCAGCATATGTCTGTCCTTTGTCGATGGACTTGCCTGCGAGCTGATGAGTCCTGCGTGGGCAGAAGGCCTTCCCTCTGTCCATACACATTTTTTTTTTTAAGATTTTATTTATTCATTTGACAGACAGAGATCACAAGTAGGCAGAGAGGCAGAAAGAGGAAGGGAAGCAGGCTCCCCGCTGAGCAGAGAGCCCTATGTGGGTCTCTATCTCAGGACCTTGAGATCGTGACCTGAGCTGAAGGCAGAGGCTTTAACCCACTAAGCCATCCAGGCACCCCTGTCCATACACATTATTTGTCCTCTGCGGCTCACAGAGCTGCTGTACGAGGTCCATCTGTCCCTCAGAATGAGCCGCATTCCCCAGAGGGACCTTGCAGAGATCCAAACCGGGCGCCATGAGACTCAAACAGCTTGCATCCACCCCCTACTCCACTTATCCATTCAACAAATATTTATGGAGCAGTTTCTGTGCCTCGCCCGCTAAGCCCCGGGACTGCTTCAGCCATGAGAAAGGACAGCGGGGTCACTGCCCTCATGGAACTTTGTGTCTCCAAGCGGTAGCCACTCGGTGGATTCTCACAAATCATGAGTTGATCACAATACGGTATCTATGAAGAAAAGCAGAGGTCTCCACAAGATCCTTAGGGAACCTAATCCAGTCTGGGGGTTTAGCAAATCTCCCTTTAAAAAAAAAAAAGGATTTTTCCTTTGGGACTGGAAGGGGTTACGCCGTGCAGCACTGGGAGACCGGGGCCTGTTCTTGGCAGAGGAGACCGTGTGCTCCAGAAAGTGCCGGAAGGTCAGGGTGGCTGGGGTGTGGCGCGCCAGGAAGGATGGAGGGATGAGTGGTGGCCAGATCTGAACGGCCTGGAAGGCTTTGGGAAGGAGCTCCGTCTTTGTCCTGAGAGCAACTGGAAGGCCACTGAAAGGTTTCAAGGAGAATGATGGGACCAGGCTTGGATCTCCCTTTTGGCTTTGAGCAGATGCCATGCCATGCAGATGTTCCTTGGGATTATCCTGGTACATTCAGCCCCAGCCGGAAATGACTGTGGGGAAAAAACGAAACGGAACAAAATATGGCGTCCTCCTCTCATTGTCCTGTTCGCCAGCTGTGGACTCCCGGGCTCTCTGAGGAAGAAATCGCTCCAGACAAACTGAGGACAGACGTAGTCTGCAGGCTCCAAAGGGATGAACTAGTGTGACAGAATGACACAAAATACCCCAACACACAAAACCCTGGGTGTCCCAGGTCAAATTTAAATTGACTCTGAAAGGGCTAAGACTCTATGATTATATGATCGTTATGGGCACAACTGCTAATCATGCAGAATGCCTGGGCTCTTCTGTCCAGTAATCTCTAAGGTGGTTCTCTGAGGGCCGGAGGGTGTCTATCACATCCCGACAAAAGGAAATGAGCTTGATCCAACCGTTAAGGATGGAGGTCAGGGGGACTCGTTTAAACTTCATTCATTCCACAAAGCTTCGTTGAGTGCTAAAGGGGGAAGCATTCAGGTAGGCTCTGCCATGAGTTGTCCTAGGTGTTGAGTGGAATTCGTTCCCTTAGCCCATTGCCTTTGGTGCCAATAATTAGGCTTGCTATTGCTCTTTAGGTGGCAAAAGTTCTCGTTTCCATTCACAGGATCTGTAATAGTTATTAAGCATAAGACTAGCACAAGATGGGGTTTTGAAGAGGTGTGAGACACAGTCTGCCCTCAAAAGACCTCTTCACCCAAGAGTTCATGCAAAGGTGAGAAAAATAGTATTACCAGGCAGCAAGTGGTGAGGGCTCTGCGAGCTCGCCATGTGAATGGTGGTCAGTGGACGGAGGGCGGGGAACGCTTCGTGAGAGGAGTAGAAGGTTTGGGGCTTAAACGAGAATGGGGCTAGGAGGGAGGGCAGGCAGAGGAGAGAGCTCACGTCTGGCTCTGGGGGAGGAGGGGAGGTGTAAGAAATCTGAATTGCCAAGCAAGGATCCAAAAAGAGTGAGAGCGTGGGGAAGGGGGGTCGTCCAGAGAGATTACTGGACAAAGGAGCCATTGACTGAAGTGGGGATTTTTCTGGACGGGTGATTACTTTGGGGGAAATGTTGACTCGGGACTTGCTAGCATGAAGGATGAGATACCCAGCAAGGGGGCTGCCTCATTCACGGGGCCAGTCTGAGCTGGAAAGGTGCACTCAGAAGTCACTTCCAAGGCTCCTTAAAACGATAAGACGGGATGAGTTCTCGAGCGCTGGAGCAGGTGCAAAGCCTCGTCAAGTGGAATCAGGCTTACACCTGCCCACGAGGAGGTGGCAGGAGGTGGCAAGCCCCCGGTGGTACAGTGGGGCTAGAAGGCTCTCTGCAGAAAAGGCAGAAGACAATGTCAAGAAAGTGGAGCATGTTCCCTTCTTGGCTGCCACTGAGAAGCCAAGAAAAAGCCTTGAGAGTCAAGACTGAACATGACCCTTGGACGGAAGTCATTGGCCGCCTGGAGAAAGCAGCCGTGAGCCAGTCAGCTTGGCAGGTGTTTGCAGTAGGTGATGATGACGTAAATGGAGGGAGGAAATTTTTGCTGTTGGTGTTTTTTTTTTTTTTTTTTTTTAAAGTAGGCTCTATGCACCTTGAGATCAAGACTGAGCTGAGATCAAGAGTAGGACTCTTAACCAATGGAGCCACCCAGGTGCCCCTAGACCAGAGGTTTTTAAACGAGGTGGAAAGTACTAATCACCTGGAGGAAACCTGAGAAATAATGACTTCCTAGGCCCCACATGAGACCTCTGAGTCAGATCTCTACAGGTGAGCTCCGGAAACAGACTGCTCACGGGTGGCTCTGCAGGAGCCAGTCCCCAGATCAGCGTCTGAGAACCCTGATAGGCAGTAAGAGGTGAACAGTAGCATGTCCTTAAGGGAGAGGGGCTGAGGCCATTGTCTTGGTGGTTTGTTTTTTCTTTAATTTCATTTTTAGAATAGAGGAGGCCTGAGCTCTTTTTCCAGGCCACGGAAGAAATAGTTTGATTGAAGACATAAGACAGAGTGGGACACGGGACATGGTCAGGCATCCCCACAGAGAAGGAGCCAGGTGCAGGAAATGGGAGAGGTTCTCCTTAGCCAGCATGGGGAGCAGCCTGGGAGGAGGTGGCCTGGGGCGGAGGGTTGGATGTGGGACAGACATTCAGGAGAAAATTCGAGTCAGTGAAGGGTAACCCCTGGATTCTCTCTCTCTCTCTCTCTCTTTTTTTTTTTTTTTTTTTTTTTTTTTTTAAGATTTTCTAAATATATTTATTTGACAGAGAGAAAGAGAGACATCAGGAGAGGGAACACAAGTAGGGGGAATGGGAGAGGGAGCCTGATGTGGGGCTCGATCCCAGGACCCCGGGATCCTGACCTGAGCCAAAGGCAGAAGCTGAACCGACTGAGCCACCCAGGCTCCCCTCCCCCTGGATTCTTCAATGGATTCGAAATGCAACTTGGCAGATTTTTGAAAAACAGAGTCAGTGCCCCTAAGCCAGCCTCTTGTTGACTCCTCAGGAGTGTTGAGCAAGTCATATGTCACTTTCGTCACGCCAGCTACACCCGGGAAACACAGGTTATGAAAGTGTAGAATTATGAAACGACACCCGTAGTGTGGTTACACAGGAGCTTTATCTTTCGAAAGTTTCTAATTCGCAGCTTCCGAGGGGATGTGCTCTGCCTGACAGTTGATACCCAGGTTGTGGGAAGACCGGGGCTAAGAGCAGAAATGCCCCCAAGATCCTGTTTTGGACCCTGGCAGCATCACCTGTGAGTCCTGATGTCAGGGCGGAAGGGGACCCCTTGGGCGCTGTGCCCGCGGGCTGTGCTGAAAGTGGGTTCTCAGCTTTGTGGCAGGAAGTATTGGGTCACGGATCACATCTCACACCCTTTTCTCACTGGCGGGCCTGGCTCCGTGTGACATTGGGTCTGTCATCTTTTCCTTCTACCTCTCCTCCATTCTACCCAGCGTCTGCCTCATCCAGCGTCACCGGTGGATTGTCTTTGCTTCCAGAGAAGCATGTCTACTGTGTTCTTACGATAGTCATGAACTTAGTGGTCCAGGGAGTAAAACCACTATGATGCTTTGAGCTCTTCCTGTGTGCGCTTTACCTAGCATGTCCCTTTGAAATGTGCACTGGCCGCATTTCTGCTTTACTATCCTCTGACCATTAAGCAATCTTTTCTTCCTGCAAAAGACAATACACATATTATTACTAATAATACTGCTCACCGTATGCTGGGAGCTGTTCTAAGTATTTTAGTGTCTTGATGCACTTGAAACTCACAAGAACCCTATGAGGTAGTCACTTTTTAAAATTTATTTTATTATTTCTGAGATTTTTATTTATTTATTTGACCAGAAAGAGAAAAATTGGGCAGCAGGGAGAGGGAGAGGGAGAAACAGGCTCTCCACTGAGCAGGTAGCCCCACGTGGGACTCCATCCTGGAACCCTGGAAACATGACCTGAGCCAAAGGCAGCCGCTTCACCAACTGAACTACCCAGGCACCCCTGATGTAGTTATTTTGATCCCCATTTTATAGAGGGGGGCTCGAGGCTTAGAGCAATGAGATGTGTGGCTCTAAAGTCACACCATTACTGTGAGCCAGAGCTCTGCAGCTGTAAATGACACCATTCATGGAAATGTAGTTTCCCAGAAGGGGAAGCCATGCTTGGGGGTTCCAGCTGTTTGTCCTTTTGCTGTCTGATGTCTCAGTACCGTCTCGGATAGGCGTTCTCTGGATAATCTCAGCCGAGATCTCGGCCGGAGGGGTCAGGCTGCCCATCTTCATCACGTGCTGCTGGAATTTGGAAAAACCAGTTGCATTCACCCCCTCAAAGTTTGCAGTTCCTTCCCTGAGGTTGTGTAACAGAAGAGTGAGGCTGAGGCCAGCCCTGATGCATAAATCTCAGAGAGTCGATGGACAGGGAGGCCACTCATTAATTAATTCATTCATTCATTCAAGAAACAGTCCACGCCACCCCGGCGTGCCGTGTTTGCGTTGTGGAGACAGAAGTGTGGGAATATGTAGTCCCTGGAGAAGACATTCACAGGCCACTGCGGTGATCTGCCTGTGGTGGGTGGAGGTTCAGAGGAGGGCCCTAACCCAGACAGCAAGGTGAGTGGGAGGTGTTACTTCCTGTGAACCCAACGTTACCCCATGCATGGTGCAGGGTGAAACCCACAGATGGCGGGCTTTCAGGATTTAGGGTAGGAGGCAGTACATTCCCATGGTGCAAGGCCCATACTTAGGGGATTATCTCTCTCACCCAGAGAGCAAAGTACGACAAAGGCAGTCTTCCCGACAGCCACCTCTCGAGGTAGTGGCCACTGGGCAGCATGCCAACACCAAAAAGCTTCAGACTGAGGGTCCAACTGGGGGTCCTTTCTGTAATCAGCCGGCCGAGTGACTTTAAACAAGGTATCTAGTCCTCTGAACTTCACCTTCTTGAGGTAGAAAGCTGGAGATAAGACCAATCTCTTTGGGTTGTTGGGAGCTTAAGGATCCAATGAATGTCATGTTCAGACTTACTTCTGGCACATTCGCAAGAGCTAGCACTGTTTTGCATAGGTGGTTCTCAGCCAGGGGTGATTTCTCCTTCAGGGGACATCTGGCATGCTCTGGAGACATTCTGACTGTCACTCTGGGGAGGAAGTAGTCTCAGCAATTCGGGGGTAGAGGCCAGGGATGCCGCTAAGTGTCCGAGGACAAGGCACAGGACAACCCTACAGCAGACAGTGACCTAGGCTAAGTGTCCATAGTGACAGAGTCCAGAACGTTTATTCTGTGGATATGTTAATGCACATAATCCCCAAAGGCGCCCCCTGCAGTCGTGCTGTTCCCATTCCCCTGTTTTAGATCAGGACATGCTGGAGGGACTTAAACACTCTGGAATTTAAGTGTCTTCCTCAAGTATCACTAGCTGGGGAGAGCTGGGATTTGCACCCCGGGCTCCCGGGTCCAGAGTGCTCAGTGGAAGGGCTTATCCTAGGACACTTTCCATGGGGCGAGGTGGAAGGGCAGGGCAGGTGGGCTAGCCAGACGCTTCCTTTCCCCCGTGCCAGTGACTCCTGAGCTCCAGTGAGGGTCAGAATGACACGAAGAACAAAGCAACCTTGCAGATCACAGGGCCCCACATCCAGGCCATGGTGCTGTGGCTGCGTTTGGGGCACGAGGCTCTCCCCCCAGTCCTCGGGGAAGCTTTCATGGAGAGCAGCGGTGTGAAACCAGACCTACAGTTGTTTGGTTGTTTTCTGAATCTCAGCTTTTCAGGAGCTACTATGTGAAGAGCTTACCATAATTTCACGACGTTGTCTCAAGGAGAAAAATAAGTGCAAGAGCTTTGGGGCCTGAGGATGACTAGTATCTTCTAAAGGACACCCCATCCGTATGAATCCGTTCCTAGCCTATCTCCAGGTGAGGGCGGGACCCTGGCACTCGGCTGTCTCCCGTCGCCTCGAATGCTCGACACGGAACTCGTGCCTTCCTGTTCCCACCCTCAGCTGTTGCTTCTTAGGACACTGCCCTCCCTGCTGTCTCGGCATCACCCGGGCCCCAGACATCAAGCACCTGGAGTTCGCCTTCCTTCCACGAATGCGGCCAAAATTCTTCTGTCGTTACGTTTCTCCTTTTGTTCTCCTCCTCTTCCCGGCCATCTCCGCTCTCCTACAGGTCAAGCCTTTACCCCCACCCTGGGGAGAGGGGGTAGCAGACTCTGCAGAAACCTTCTATGTGTTCTACCAG
This sequence comes from Mustela nigripes, assembly GCF_022355385.1. Taxonomy (NCBI): domain Eukaryota; kingdom Metazoa; phylum Chordata; class Mammalia; order Carnivora; family Mustelidae; genus Mustela; species Mustela nigripes. The sequence continues at coordinate 117,965,659 of NC_081560.1, read as the reverse complement.
CCTCAAATCCTTGTCCTCCGGTGCGCCCAGCCAGAGAAATCTCTGCAAATGCTGCTTTAGGTCCTTTGCGGATCTAGGGATTCATTCACTGGTACTTACTGAGCGCTCCACTGTGCCACGACGTGCAGGGCTGGAGAGACAAAGATGAGCGTGACCCCAGGAGGTCCCGTTCTTCCTCCGTGGTGCCCAGCTCAAGCTCCACCCCTGAACTCATCCCATACTGTATTGCTCTACATAGCCTCTCCGCTCTGTCCCCACTCGCTCATTTCCCACTCTGTGGCTTTGTCACGTTCCTCGAGACCCGAGGCATCTCCTCTCTCATTCACTTACCTAACTCCTATTCATCCCTCAGAACCCTGGTCACATCTTCTTTCCACAGTGAATGCCTCCTTAACCTTCCACTCCAGGACCATCTCTCTCTTTTCATCATCTTTACCATATCCAAAGTCACCGTTATTTTTGGAACTGCTACTTAACATACACATATGGATTCATTTTTATGCATGTCTGGTAGGGGATAAAAGGTTGCAATCTGGAACAGTTTATTGTAAAGGATTTAGTCACTCTGGGCAGCATGGTGGGTACAGACACAAAATAGGCATCAGTCTGCCAATTGTAGTTTTAAATTCCTGTGGATGGACCTTTTCAAGCCCAGGTCTGCAGGCTGCGTGCCTGGCTTCCCCACTTGGACCGAGCGTAGCTGCTCAGAATGGCCCAAACCCACAGAGGCCCCGGTTAGTATCTGCGTCTGGCAATAATTCCAAGAATTTCTGGATTTGTCCTCCCGTGATTCTTCCCGGAGTTCTCTGACGGCTCAAGGGAACGAGGAATACTTCAGCGATGGCTCATGTTTATCGACTGCCTTACTATGGGCCGAGCATTGCGTGACATGCTTTACAGGCACTGCCTTGTCTGACGCTCGGAGTCCCCGCAGAAGTCTGGGACCATCACCTCCATCTTCCATGTGAACAAATCCATGCTAAGGGAGGTTCAGGGGTTTGGACAGCCTGATCGGAGCTGCCATCAGGGAAATCCAGGCCTGTTTGTATTCCTAACTGGTGACACTTCTAGGCAATCTGGGGTTGGTTCTAAAAACTATGAAGACCCCCAAGTCTTTCCAATTTCTACACGGATCCTGGAACTTAGAGCCTTTGTGATCTGCGGTACTCTGTATCAAAATGAGGATTATTTTAGCAATAAGTTCCAGGTGAAAAGACATTGTGTCCTATTTAGTCAGAGAAGATTTTAAAATAATTGCTGCTTGGTCGTAAGCCCGGCTCTGGATGACTGAGAGGGTAGCGGGTAAAAGGGCGCATGCACGAGTTACCATGTTTTCTAGGAAAACCAAGAGATGAAAAGCCTCCCTGGGACATTTCACTCTGGAAATGAATACGCCTGTTGGTTCTGTTTCAAGGCTGCTAATGAAATCTTTTCTTTTGGGCACGGGCTCCTTGTCCCGGGTAGTTTTCTCTCCTGCAGGTGGTCTGGAATGCTTGATGTTGCTGCTTGGGGTTCCCCACTGGCAATGAAGGAAGGTAACATCTCCTAGCCTGATGGAGAACAGAGCTGTGAAGCTTAGAAATGTGGAATTCATACCCAGACCACACGTGCCAATTTTCATGGTTCTTAAGCATCTCTTTGAAGAGGCAAACTTGATGGGGGAGTGGTTGCATCCCTTGAAAAATTCACTTTTGTTGTGTTTTATAAAAACCCAAATTCGGAGAGGAGTGTAGTGGAGATGAAGCGAGCTAACATTTGGGTCCAGAAGGAATGGCAGGCAAGAAAGATGCTCTCAGTAATTCTGAATATTACGGAGACTTCTCTTTGGAGTCAGTTGTACTTTTTGTGTCAGTTCTTATTAAAGTAATAGCAGACCCCTTGATAATAAAACTTCATTAAAGATGGACAGGTTCCTGAGCGAATCTTGAGCACTAAGAATAATAATAAAAAATGTTTCATTGAACCTGCTTTTAAGGTCTCCGATGTTTTAATTCCTCCAGTCTCTCAGAATGCAGCTGCTCGAAGAATGCCTCACATTTACAGTTTTTCTTAATCCTGTGAAACACCAAATCACTTTTACCCTTTTTACCTTTTAGCATTGAATAAGCCTTACCACTCTTGTGTTTTCCCAGTTGAGATACTTAGAATTATGTTGGGAAAATATAACTTAGGTTCTGTTTCTTTCAGAATTTGCTCATGTGAGAAAAGCATTTTTTAGAAAAGATTTCACCAGAGGTCACATGTGTTTCTTCAGTTTCTCAGAAGATCAAAGCAGAATGGAATGGAACACTATTCCTCTCCTGGCCCCTTGTTTCTTTTTTGTTTACTGTCCAGTATGGGGATACTATTTTGGAATCTCCAGCATGAGGTCTGTGCCAATCGAGAATTATATCTGTTTGCTAGTAGAGATCTAGCTACCCTGCTTAAGCAAGTAAGTGTTTAATTCTCTTAACTAAAACCACAAAGACAGAGCAGTCTTTGCTTAGTAAGAAACTTCACGGTGTCATCAGGAAACCAGGTTCATTCTATCTTTCTGCTCCATTAGTTGGAGACGTCTATGGTTAAGGACGCCTCATCAACGAAGGTGGCTGCTGGAGCGCCAGTCATTAAATATGAGTTCTTATCAGGAAAGAGAAGGGAGGACTTCTTGAAAAACTCATATATTAAGTTCTACTTTATCTTGTTGGTCACATGTGGGTGATATGTCATGTCATTTTTTCACCTAGGCACATGTCCAAGATTTTAGTAGTAAGAAAGAAAGGAAGAATGGATTACCACCAGAAATACCTAGCACAAAGTTTGTGTTTTAGTCTGGTGATTCTCTAGTTGGGCTAGATGATGTTGCAGCAACAAATTAACCCCCAAATTTTGGTGACTTGATGTAGCAAAGATATTTCCCTTGCTCGCACAAAGCCCGATGTAAGTCCCGTGGCTCTGAGGTGTTCCTCCTGTCTGTGTGATGACGGCTTCCTTTTACACGCCCCTACACTCAGCATGTGGCGTCTGGGACACTGAGGCAAGGAGAGATAAAATGGGGGTTCTCAGGAGGGCTTTTCACGGTGCCCTCATGAAAGTGACCCACGTCACTTCTGCTACAGTCCTTGGGCCACAACTAGTCGTACAGACCCTTCTTAGCCCAACAGGGCTAGGAAGTACTGTCTTCCTTATGGCAATGAATTTGGCTATGCAATTCAGTTTTATTTCCAAATGAAGCCAATTGGATTCAACAGGTCCCAAAACAGAGTAAAAGCCTGGTTTTCAGCAACCCTATGTCAAGTGTTTACTATGTTCCAAAGCATGGTGTCCAGTGTTCTGGGTACAGATATGAAAAAGACCGGAATTTCCTTTCAATGAACTTACTGTCTAATAAAGAAGACATTAGCACACCTGGAGAGTAATAATGGCAAAAATAAAAGTAAACGTTGGGGGCTCTGGAAATTGAAAGTTGGGAGGATTTCTAGCTGTTGCCCAGGGAAAGTTTTTTGGAGGAGGTGATAGGCAAATGGGTCCTTGGAAGATTAGTGGAATCAAGCTGGGGGAGGTGGTCCAGTCACTCGTGTCTCCCTCCAGAAATTTTCTGAATCAGTAGGAAGGCCAGGTTATAATTTCAAGGCTACCAGCTAGGTGGTCTTAGGAAAGTTTTTTTTTCTGTAAGATGAAAGAGTTGGATAAAGTGATCTCTTTTGGCTCTCCTACTTCGAATAACTCTAATGTGATTCTCCGTTTAGTAAAAAAAAAGTCTTTTATTTATTTAGTTTTACATAATCTCTACACCCAACCTGGGGCTCACACTCATGACCCCGAGATCAAGGGTTGTATACTCCACGGACTGAGACACCCAGGCATCCCCCCGTCATCTGCAGTTCTTAAACCAACATCTCAAAAGCCTAATGATGTGGCCTGAGCACCTACAGACAATAAAGCCTTCCAAACAGCATCATCAATGCTCATGGAAACATACCTGCAAAAGAAAGAAAAAAAAGAAGAAAAATCTAACTGTCAGGCAATATTCACTATTGTTCTCTCATTTTATTGCCATTTCTTCCGGGAGTTTTCATGCCTCGGTTTAAAGATTTGGTTTTGCTTCTTTTTCTTTTGAACGTAGTCGCCAAGTAGAGCATGGGCTCTATTAGAGATATCTTTATCTCTTAGTAGACTACCTTGAGAGTTTTCTTCTATGTTATTTCAAAGTCTTCGGGCACATGAGCAAATACGATAACTGTGACATTCAGATCCATTCCTGTGCCTCCTTCTGACTAGCTATTTAAAGACCAAGTTTCCGTCACATACCAGTGAGGCTTAGTAGAAATGAAATAATACTGTAGGAACTTTAATCTTGCAAGAGTGGGCATCAGGTTGCTTTTATTATAGTTTGGTCGTTAAAAAATTAGAGCTCCAGTCTGCTGGACCCCAACCACACATCAGCAACTTTAACACACGCTTTAGGTAGATTATTGACTCATTGCTCCCAGCAACTGATACTTATTTTGCAGATGATCAAACTGAAACTGAGCTGACATACCTTGGTTAATGTCTCGTATCTAGAGAGTGGCTGAACCAGGAGTCACATTTAGTTTCTGTGAGTTGTGAGTCTTTGTTAACTACCAGGTAGTATGGTCTGTCTGCATGGCCAATAACAGAAAATGAACTGAAGTTCACGTAGGCTTAAAGGTCGGATATAACTAAAGCCCACACAGATCTTGCAAGCTTCAGGTAGGGCAGGATTTAGGTGTCCACCAAGGTTCCCTCTTGCCTCCCTTGCCAGCACCTGCAGTTAGGTTCTCCAGATGGCAACTTCCAGTGGCTATCACAGGGGGTGACTTCCGTGCCCATAGAACTTTCTATTCCAGAATGGCCAGTGGAAGTTCAGTGGTACGATCTCACTGGCTTATTTTTCCTATGTGGCCATCCCGGCCCCAATTACAGTTGTGGGGGTGGACATTTCCGGTTGCTCAAGTCTCAGTCACAGTTGGTGGGGGAGGGGGTGGTAGATTTCAGTCCTGTCCGAATTTCATGGACTGAGAGGGGCTGGTGTTCTCCGAAGGAAAGGTAGCAAAGAAAGGTATCAAAAGAAGGCAAAATGGGTACTGGAAAGGCAAAACCAAGCGCTGTCCTCCACACTGAGTTTCTCTTTAAGGCGTTATTTTTTCCCCCATCTGCCTCCAGTAGAGCGAACACTTTGCCATGTGGTGTTACCTCCCAAGAACACTTCACTTATGTCTTAGAAAAATAAATACACAGCCAATTTGCAGATTATACCTTCCTTAGTTCTGCTATAAATTATATGACTTGTTCTTGGCAAAGCTGGAAGTCAAAGCGGGTTTTTTCTCCTCGCCCTCACCAACTCGAAGAATGAGTGGCATTCACTAGAGTGTGTGTCCAGGGATGAATTTGCCCATCGGAAGGGGAGAGCTAAATTTATGGGAAGACTCACACCTTTGCAGACGGTTCCAAGCATTAGCAAAAGGGTGAGGAGCCTATAGGCAAGCAGGAGATATTTTTCCTGCTGACACTGGGCCAAACCTTAATTTACAGTATTGAAAAAATTCGTGAATCTGGAGGAAACCCATTATGGTCACCTTAGTCACATTAGAATTCCCCAATTTTTTCAGCACGTCCCAGGTGGTTTGAGAAGACCATAATGTGTAGAATTCTAGCCGCAGGAAAAGACAAAACCAGAAGTCCAAAAACCTGGGTTCTCGGCTCGACTTGGACCCTCATCAGCAGGGTGGTCTTGGACTGGTCCCTTTATGTCTCTCAGTCTTGATTTCCTCCTCTATAAATGTAGGATTTGGTTTATATGCGTTATTCAATGCTGGGGGACCCGGGAAGTCCCAGTCAGATATCCATCAGAAACACAATGCATGGGCCATTGGAACTGTTCCTGAGGCTCAGTCCTTTCAATATCGTTATTCCAGATCTTTTAGGAGTTTCTATTCCTGGCTATATAGTTTGCCTGCTTGGCACTGAGCCCTTCTCTACCTAAGTGTGCTGCAGGGACAGATTGGCTTTACCAGCAAGGAAATCTGGTTGATTTTATTTTGAGAACTTTTAGGTTTTAAGACATCCCTTGGTAGAACTGTAGGCATCTCCACATTTAGAAATTACGGATTCAAGTAGTTCATTAAGACACTGTGATATTAGGACTGTAGAAGGCCCTGTCAAGGATGCTGGTGTTTATTTAGTTTTTAGCTGGGCCACTATCCTGATACTTTATGGTTTGGGGAGCAATGTGCACTAGGCTTTTCTGTTATGTCCTAAAATCAAGTATTTTTAAAAACCTCATCTATTGGGAATTTGATTGTGAGGTTCTCATATATACTCATTCATTCTCCGTTTGTTAAGTGCGTATTATCCACCAGGTGCCGTGGAAGAAATGTACTGACACACATTTACATAAGTGGCTCTGGCAGGCAAAAGCTCTTTTTGAAGATGAGGAGGCAAACTGGGAACTCATTTTTTTAAAGGTTGATTCAATAAAATGCAATGCCACTTATCAGTCCTAACTTTCCTGTTTCTTACAGCCTTTTATACTTAAGTTATTTTTTTACATTGATATATAATTCACGTAAAATAAAATTCATGATTTTTAATGTAGGCACATTAGCAGTTTTTCATATATTCAGTGGGTTATGCAATAGTCACTGCTGTCTTATTCCAGACCATTCCGCCACCTTAAAACAAAAACAAAAACAAAAACAAAACCCAAAAAAACCCATATCCATTAACAGTCAGTTCTGATTCCTGTTCTCTTACCCACCCCCCCAACCACTAGTCTACTTATTTTCTTTATGGGTTTGCTTAGTCTGGACATTTCATGTAACAAAATCAGACTGTATGTGACCTGTTGTGTCTGGCTGCTTTCGCATGGTCCATCCATCCACGTCGTGGTGTGAATCAGGCTTCATCTCCTTACACTGCTGAGTGACGTTCTGGTGCATGGACTGACCACGTCTTCCTCATCCACTCACCATCTGATGGGCATTTGGGTTATTTACACTTTTTGTTACAATTTTAAAAGATTTTATTTATTTATTTGAGAGAGAGAGCGCGAGTGAGCACAAGCAGGGGGAGCAGCAGAGGGAGAGGGAGAAGCAGGCTCCCCACTGAGCAGGGAGCCCGATGTGGGGCTCGATTCCAGGACCCTGGGATCCAAGCCAAAGGCAGACGCTTAACCGAATGAGCCCCCGGTGCCCCTACCTACACCTTCTGGTTATTATCTACAATGGCTGCTATGAACATTTGTGCACAGCTTTTTGCGTGAATGGACGTTTCAACTCTTTTGGGTCTATATCTAGGAGGGCACTGTAGGGCTCTGTGGGGATCCTGTTTCCCTTTTAAAGGAACTGCCAGACCATTTTCCCGAAGTGGATTCACTTGGATGTTCCCTAACCATCCCAGGAATTAGTTTTCCTCCCAGTTTCCCGGTGAGGGCGCTAAGGCTGTGAGCTGACAGATGCTTCCCCAGGGCCCCCAGTGTGGGGTTTATGTATGTAGTTGGCTTTCCCCAAACCCCCGTTCCATCCCCGGCGTGGTTCCCAATGAGGGTCCACAGAGGAGTCAAATACGGGGTCCATGCGGTGTTGGCCCTCGAGTCTGCGGGACTTCTCCGGGAATCCTTACCCGTGGTCGTGAAGGCACATCCAGCCATGTGCGTTGGTTCAGATGCAACCAGCCCGAATCAAAGGACAGACGGAAACAGACATGCCTCCGTTCCCGAGGAATTTCGGGGGATGTGCCTCCACTGGGGATGCAGCTTCCTAGTCTCCACGCTGCCCCATCAGTTCGGGTTTGATTTTCTTAAAGGAGACAATGTCTGAGCAGCTGGCATTGGCCGTGTCTCTGAAATGAATGATTTTATAGTGAAATCATGTCATCGTGGGAGTTTGGGACTATGTTGAGAAAGAATAACAATCCTGAACATATCTATTATTCTTCCCCTTTTCCTGCACTGGAGTGTGTGTGTGTGTGTGTGTGTGTGTGTGTGTGTGTGTTACCGCGTCTCCGACCACGGTCCCATGGGCTGGGCCCAGAGAGTGCACGCTCTTCCCCTTCCAGGGACAGTAACTGCACCTCGAGGAGGTGGAGTGATCGGCTCTGGGTCACATGGGAGAGCCAGAAGAAGCCTTTCCCAAATCCTGTCCCTTGGACTTTTGCCTGGACAGGACCGTGTTTCCACAGAGGCAGGAGGAAATGAGACCAGGAAGGGCAAGGTAGTGAGGTTTTCACATCACTAAACTTATTCCATTTGAAGAACTGTCTTTCATTCTAAAATCAAGTACCTCTTATTGTGATGTTGGTAAACTCTCTCTCTCTCTCTCTCTTTTTGTTTTTGCTATTCCCTGAAATCTGCCTGAGCGGGGTCAGGCTGGCTTCCAGCCTTTCTGATTAATCACGTTGCTGTTTTCCCCTGAGCACCTCATCCTGGGTAAAGCAAGATACCTTCTTACAGATCTGGCCATTTTTCCCACCTGCAGGTGTCCCGTGCAATTTTGGTAGCTGGCCTCCCGGTTTTCTGCTGCATTTCGGGGATTCACAGACTGGCGGGCTCACCACGCAGGCAGAAATGACTTGTTCGGTCCTCTGGTTTCTTATGGTGAGTAAATACGTCTAACTGTTGGATTTGCTAATTATTGTGATTTTTCGGGGTGGGGGGAGGAGGTTGGAACTGATGTTTCTAGCAAACTGTTATGGGCTATATTTGAAGGGCTGTAACAAGTACTCATTTTCTGCCTGATTCTCCATCTGGTGAAAAGCAAGGCTCAACCCAGACAGGTTAATTAACTTGCCCACATCCCATTCCAGTGAGAGGAACTGGAAGTGGAGAGCCTTCTACTTCTAAATATTACTCATCAACTTTAAGCTGTAATCGTGGGAACAATGTGCAAGTTACCAGTGGAAAAATCCACTCGACTTTCTGGAAACCCTGAGCAAAAAGACACGGCAGGATCAGAGCAATGTCAAGTCGCTGAGTGCCAGCTGCCCCTCCCCTAAAGCAGCCTTCCCCCAACTTTTCCAACCAGAATCCACCCTGCTCCCCTTGCCGCTTTTTCCTGCTGCCTTCGGGATCTCCTGAGAAGAATTAGTCTTCTCTCGAAGGTGGTGTTTCATGTGTCTTCCAGCTACTTCTCATTCCCTTCTCCTCTATAGGTAACCATGTTCTCATCCCCACTTTACAGATGGAAAGCCCAAGGCACAGAGACGTTAAGACACTCACCCAAGGTCACACAGGGCTGGGGTCTGTGCGTCAATCTGGCTCCGAGTCCTCTGTGCTGTGCTGCCCCCTCTGGTTCTGTGGCTTTCCTCCTTTTACCTACATACAGTGTATTTCTTTACCTAAGTGAAGTCAGTCACCTAAGCTATATAATACACTGGAATTTCGCTGGGGAGACCATTGCAAATGTCCAGGAAAGACCACGGGCTCTGGAGTCAAACAGCTGTACTCCCTTGTTTCTGCAGACATTTCCTAGCGGTGTGACCTTGACGGGTCGGTGAGCGGAGACAGCCTCGACCAACTCATCTGTGTGATTGAGAGAATGCTGGGATGTGTCCTGCCAAGGAGTCTGGCTGAGAGTGTGAGCTCCGGCTCAGGACGGCCTAGGGCCCCCGTTTTGGGGTCAACAGGTGCATGCCCGTTTGCCTCCCTTCATTCCCTCTTCCACCTTTCTCCTTTCTTCTACTGAAACACTCACTTAGGCTTGGTGTTTTCTCCTGACTCCAACCACCTGCTCCTTTGCTGGAAGAGGGCAAGGGCGCATCCCCTGAGAGGTCCATGGCATGGAGTGATACATTCAGAAAGGGTGTGAGTGTCAAATGTGTCAAATGGCGTGCTTTCTCGTGGGAAATTAGAAACGCCATCTGAGAGAGAGAGAGAGAGTGAGAGAGAGAGAGAGTGTGTGTGTGTCAGTCTACGGAACCCTGAATTGTCCCGCATGAGCATTTGCACCACGGGGAAGTGAGAAATGGAGTTGACGGGATGGGCGTGGAACACCAGCCCCATTTCTCACATGTTGATTGATTGGGAGGAGGCCTGCGGGCTGGGGAGGCCGCCCCTGTGGTGTGGGCTCACCGCCCAGGGAGTCCAGGCCTGCCCGCTGCCCGTCTACCCAGAGCCCTCCCCAGAAAACCTGAGGAATTTACCAAACTCAACCAGATGTTCTCGCTTCTCCGCTTTTGTTTTGAGAAATGACTCTAGGTCATAATTCTTCCTGTTACTAAAACTACATCATAGGCGGAGATGGCCTGGTATGCTCTATGCCTATAGATCCTTCTGTCCCCTGGGCCAACATGAGTATGTTTAACGGAAAAACAAAGGTGCTGCTGTGGAATGCCCAGCATTGAAAACACGCTTTTTCATCCTTTCATCTAAAGGACAAAGCTACAGTATTGAAGACAATTTTGACAATAGGCTTAAAAAATCAGCCACGATTCGGCCAGCTTCAATTTCTACGATTATTTGCGTGCATTAGATTTTAACCTTCTCCCCCAACTGCAGACATTCTGCACGAGCAGAAGCATCGTGTGGGGGAAACTAGGTGTGTCTGGGGCCTAGATTTTGCAGCCGTGTTCTTTGTAATTGTCACTTTAATGGCTTTCGTGGGAGAGGGGAGCATAGGCTCCTCTTGGGAATGAAGAGAGTGACTCCTGGGCACAATGACAGTGACGTGACATCATGTGCTAACCCATGTCCCTGTTGGTGAGTATTGCCAGTTTTGTGCAATTCTAGGTGGTGCTGGCAAGCAGCTAAGAACAGCTTACCAGACACAGAGACCTAAGTCTAGTATCTTCAGCACATGAAAAGAACAAAATGAAACCAAAGGTGGGCTGCTCAGAGCTGGTCTGTTGTCGCATGAAGACATCAGTGGCCTGGGCTGTTCTTGTTTTTCTGCTTTGCCATCCTTCCCGCCTTGCTTCCAAGTTCAAGGTTACAAGATGCCTGGTACACTGAGGCCCCAGGGTCTGCATTCCAGGTGAGAAGTGGGAAGAAGAGAGCAAGGCACTTCCCCACTTCTGCTGTCTGTTCTGTTTTGTTTCTTTTCTTTCTTTCTTTTTTTTTTAAAGATTTTATTTATTTGAGAGAGAGAGCGAGCCCACACAAGCAGGGGAGGGGCAGACAGGCAGAAAGTGAAGCAGACTCCCCACTGAGTAGGGAGGCTGACATGGGACTCCATCCCAGGGCCCCAAGATCATGCTCTGAGCGGAAAGCAGGTGGGCTGAGCCACCCAGGCAGGGGCTCCTGTCTATTCCCTTTTAAAGAGCCTCCCCAGAAGTTCAGTGTCAGAGCTCCTCGGCTGTGTGACCTTGGGCAAATTAGACAGACTCTCTGAGGCTCATTTCCTCATCTGTAGGCTGACAGTAGCAGCTCCCGCCTCCCCGCGTGTGTGGGAAAGAACGCGCAGATCCAGCCCCGGCTGGGTTGTGTGAAAATCGCGCTTGCAGTCGGGTGCGGGCCGCACGAGCTCAGTGCTCCTGCTGCAGAAGATCGTGGCCCGAGAATGCAGAACCACCCCCTTTCCTCGTCCCGAAGTGCTGCTGGGAGGCACGGAAAGCGGAACTGGACCCTGTAAGGTTCGTGTCAAAGGGAAGTTCGGGAATGGCGAGATTCTGGCCGGCGCTGGGAGCCATCCAGGCTGTCACCCTCCAGGCCTTCGCTGTCTGGGAGGGAGACCTCGTGTGCGAAAACGGGCCACCGCTAAAATCAGGCTGGAAAATCCTAATGCAGGCAGTTCCTCAAAAACTCACGGGCCTCCAGGCCAGTGGACAACCCCCTGCCCGTGGATGGAATGGTCCATAACTCAGCAATCAAAATAGTAAATCACATGAACACTGAGGCCAGGATCCGTATCTGTTTACTTCTGCATTCCAGGGCCTCACACTTGGAGGTGCCTGAGCAAAGATCTATTTATTAATTCTAGCCCCTAAGACCTAGGGCCAGTCTCCCGTGTGTCCTCCTGTATGTCTATGTCCCAGATGTGCTGCTCAGCCCCCATGGGTGCCTGGAGCAAAGGACTGCCCTTGTTTGAGGCACATATTTGAACAAAGGTAGTTACCGTGGTATTACAGATAACCTGAGCACGCACTCTGTGCAGGCCCTTTGTTTTCTCCACGACTTTGTTCTTTTAATCTCCCTGCAGTAGCGGGTATTGTAGAAGAAACAGAAGCTCAGAGAGGGTGAGTGATTTTCCCAAGGTCACAAAGCTAGGGAAAAGCAGAAACTGGCCCAGAGTTACTAAATCAGAACATAGATTTTTTTTTTTCCAGGAAAATCACTGTGAAATCCCACACACGGATTGTTAAGTGTCCTTTAGGGAACTTTATTTCAGCTGATTCACTGATTTTTAAATGGCCCACTGTAGGCAAATGATTTAGCATCTTCAATTCTTGGTTTCCTCATCTGAAGAAAGGGAAAACAACGGCGTCTACCTCCTAGGGTTTCTGGGAGGATGCAATGAGGTGAGTGCGTACGCCATGCCTGGTGCACAGTGAATGTTCGGTGCATCTCAACCGTCATTAGTACTGCCAGTTTTGTTAATTGGACGAGTAGTTCTTCATTTGTGATGTATATCACAATCATCAGTGGATGGTTCCTTTTCACAACGTAGAAGTCTAGGTCTCAAGCGGGGTATTTTGAAAAAGTTCCCCAAGTGATTCTGATTCATGTTCCCGCACGACAATCACTGTTGAGTGTGGCCCCAATATCATTAAATTTCGTTCATGATGCCAGGCTATGTGCTAAGATGCCTCCTGAAAAGGTCGTGTGAAATGAGCACATTCCTATAGGAGCTGAGAGGCAGGGGCAGTCAGGAAGGCTTCGTGGAGATGGCCATGACAGGTCTGGGCTCAAGGCTTTGCAGGGTTAGCTCTAAGATTGGTATCAGGGTGGTGATAGAGACAAGGGACAGAGGGTGTCGGTGGTGACACTTGTGACCTTACACTTAGGTAAGGTCTGTTCTGGGGGTACTTGGGAGGTGAGTCCAGTTGGTTGGTTGGAGTCAGAGGGCAGATGGGCTTGAATTCCTGACCAAGAGGGTCTGTCCTCTGATTGGAGAAGCAGGACCAACCACTGAGTGTTTCCAAGCCAGAGAGCCAAATGCTCAGAATCTTCCCTCGGCAGACAGATCTGGTGCACTAACAAATCAGAATGTGCAGGCAAGAAGCACACAAGACCAGAGCCGACTCCTGCCCTGCACCTGCTAGGTCTGGAAGGATACCCATGGCCTGTCAGGGTGAAGGGACAATTACACAACCCGGAGACTCATGGTTTGGTGGGGGAGGGGTGGTGAGGGGAAGAAGAAGTGAAGATGATTTTGAGATTTGAGCCTGGGTGATGGGAAGAGCCGTGCAGTGACCAGAGAAAGGGAAGTTGGGGTATGAGCTGGGTTGGGGGTGGTAATATGACGAGTTGATGTGCTGAGTTTGAATGTCCAGGAAGTACGTACACGTATTTGGGAGTTTGGTGGAAACATGCAAGTCAAAGGAGAGACTGGAGCTACACAAAAGCAAATAAACAAAACAATACTGTGGGGTGTTGCCTGGAGTCTCCTCAGTAGGAGAACTCCGAGGGAGGGAGAGTAGAGCAAGGACTCTTAGCCTAGGGTCCATGGACGGGCTTCTTGCATGGAGAGATGCCTGTAAACCTCTCAGCATTTTGAGCAGAACATTATGTCTAGGAAAGAGTCCACAATTTCATTGGCTTATTTACGCTAAACAAGATTAAGAACCACTGCTATATATAGAAAGAGGGGAACTGGCATGGTGCTCATGGAACTTTCACATAATGGGTACCGGGAGAAAAAGCCCGGCCAATCTTGGCATCGCTGGCGTCCATAGCTCGGACCCTGTCCTGGTTGCCCTCACCGTGGTGGAGTTGTCCATCAGAGTTGTTTCAGAAATGTTTCTTCTTGCTAAGACAATTCGGCAGGGGGTCGGGGGGGTCATCTTTTTAGTACATGGTCTTGAGAAACTGAATATCCACCCGTAGAAGAATGAATTTGGACCTCTACCTCACACTGTATACAAAGTTAACTCAAAATTAGTTAAAGATGGGAGCGCCCGGGGGGTCAGTCCTGTGAAGCATACAACTCTTGATTTCCGTTCAGGTCATGATCTCTGGGTCGTGAGATTGAGCCCCGTGTCATGCTCTGCACTCATCACGGAGTCTGCTCAGAGTCTCCCTTTCCTTCTCCTTCCTTCCCTACCCTGACTCATGCACTCTGTAAACAAACAAACAAACAAATAAATAAAATCTTTTAAAAAATTGGTTAAAGATATAAATATAACATTAAAATGATTACACTCTCAAACACTTTTAGCATGTAGATCTTTGTGACTTTGGATTAGGCAATGATTTCCTAGATGTGGCCCATTAAAGCACAAGAACCAAAGAGTGAATTGGATTTCATCAAACTTTAAGTTTCGTGCTTTAAGGACACTATCAAGCAAGCAAAAAGAGGGGCGCCTGGGCGGCTCAGTTGGTTAAGCGTCTGCCCTCGGCTCAGGTCACGAACCCAAGGTCCTGGGATTGAGCCCGCATCAGGTTCCAGGCTCAGAGGGGAGCCTGCTCCTCCTTTTGCCTCCCTCCCCTCCCCACTTGTGCTCTCTTTCTCTTTTTACTCACTGTCTCTCAAATAAATAAGTAAATGAAAATCTTTAAGAAAGCAAAAAGACAACCCATGGGATGGTAGAAGATATTTGCAAACCATATATCTAAAAAGGACCTACTGTCTAGAATATATGTAAAGAATTCTTACAACTCAACAAGAGAAAGACAACCCAAATAAAAATGGCAGAAGACTTGAATAAACATATCTCCAAACGAAATACAAAAGTAGCCAAGAAGCACATGAAAAAAAACTGCTCAGTATGATTAGTCATCAGGAGATTGCAAATAAAAGCACCATGAGATACACTTTATATTTACTAGGATGGCAATAACAACAATAATAATAACGACAGACAATAGCATGCATGCGTTGGCAAGGACGTAACGAAATTGGAATCCTTATACGTGGCAGGCGGGCACCTTGAATGGTACGGCCATTTTGGAAAACCAATTTGGCAGTTACTGAGAAGGTGAAATATGGAGTTAGCACATGACCCAACCTTTCTACTTCTATGTATATACACAGGAGAATTGAAAACAGACGATCACCCCAAAGCTTGAACACAAACAATCGTAGCAGCATTATTCATAACAGCCAAAAAATAGGAACAAGCCAAATGGCCATCAACTGATGAACGAAGAAATGAAAAGTGTGATATCCATACCGTGAAGTATTTATTCCGCCGTCAAGAGGAATGGAGTATTGATACCTGCTCCCATGTCAATGACCCTTGACATTGTTAAGTAAAAGATGCCAGACACTAGAGGCCACATGTATGAGTCCATTTAAATGAAATATCGCGGGGTGTCTGGTGGTGCTGTCAGTTAAGCGTCTGACTCTTGATTTTGACTTAGGTCATGATCTTGGGGTTGTGAGATCAAGTCCTGCACCCAGGCTCTGCTCCCAGTGGCAGGGAGGTCTGCTTGGGATTCTCTCTCTCTCTCCTTCTCCCTCTCCCCCTCCCCCCACACTCATGTGTACACACTTTCTATCTCTCTAAATAAATAAATAAATGAAATATCTGGAATAGGCAAATTCATGGAAACAAAAAAGTGGACTAGTGATTGCCAGGAGTTGGAGGAGGAGAGGAATGGGGAATGACGGCTAATGGGTAGGGGGTTTACTTGGAGGTGATGGAAATGTTCTGAAATTCGATAGTGGAGACAGTTGCATAGCCTTGTGAATATACCAAATATCACTGATGAGTTTTACAATATGTGAAATTGTATGTCAAAGAGATATTCTTCTGCCTTCTCTAGTTCTGATTGTCCTTCAACAGGGTGGAAACACTATACATATTCCAAGAAGAAGGAATCACATGAACAAAGTCACAGAGATGGGGCAGACAGGTGTCAGGGAGGGCTAGATGTGGATGGAACACAGGTGTGTGTACAGAGCAATCAGGGGATGAGGCTGAAAAGATCAGTTGGGATCAGAATGTCAAGCCAGTCAGTCATTGAGTAAGTCGTGTGTGTGTGTGTGTGTGTGTGTGTGTGTGTGTGTGTATTTAAAAACACTACTTTGAGCATTTGAACAAAAAGACCTGCCTCTCCCCATGCACTGCCCAGCAGTCTAGCTCTGGTGGCATTAAACAAATACTTAATTCAAACTCAGTTAACCAGTTATCGAGTGAAGGACCGCAATCTCGGGAGCTTGGGAAACAGGGGATGGGGGATCCCTGCTGTGAAGGGGTTCAGGGAAGCATTCTGGGGAAAGAGGAGGTCCAAGGCCAGTGGCTTGGGGCTGACTGTGAGGGCAGCTGGGAGCCATTTAAAGGGTTGGCCTGGAGGGTGAAGGGCCTTAGGAAGACTTAGCCAGTGGTCTCCTCAACACCCAAGGCTCTTGGCAGTGCGGATCTTGCCAGACACCTGAGTTGTATCCTTCAGACACTCCGGGGGACAGGTTACCCTGGAGCTCCACACCAGCCTCGATCAGAGCTACACACTTGGGGTGGAGACGCCCACTTCAGGAAACCCTGCCCTGGTTCCCCACCACTGGGTGAGCCTGACCTTGGGGTTGGGTCTGGACTCAGATCCTGGGTTAGCAACTTACAAACTGTGGGACACAAGGCGAGGGTTACTCAGCCTCTCGGAGCCATTGAGGAAAGGCTTTTAAATGGCGTATGACACTGTTTACCTGAACATTGAATATAGGCCTTTCACTGCCTTCTCTCACTCATGTGACTTAGAGATTAGAGACAACGAAGGGGGAGGGATTTGAGGGCAAAGGAGCCTTTAAAATTTTGTTTCTGAGCATCTTCACTCCTACCCCGTAGGAAGAAAAGAAGGAAGAACACCATGACTGCTTGGGGCCGTGGCTGGGCCTCCATGTCCACGTGAATTTGAAGCCTAACTCACTTCACAGACGCCCTTGGTTTCTGTGGCTTTGCCTCCTGCTTCTGGACCAAAATTTAGTTTGGCAAGCATTGGCCAAGGGCCGGCCAGGGGCCAGGCTCTGGGAAGTTCTGAGGGACACAGATGCAGCTCACAGGTGGACCTGGACTCGGTACGTGCCCCCTCTACTGAGGGACACGTTTGGATGCTGTTATGACATGACGTGAGGGCTATGGCGACTCAAGGGAGGGAAAGGCTAGTTCCAACCGATGGAAAGGAGAAGAACAGGTCCACACCGACTTACAAGTTTCTTCAAGGGGAAAACTCCCCTTCCCACATCAGAGCTGCAGAGATGTGCTTGGGGCCTGTCGCTCCATGACGAATTCAGCTGACTCACTGACAAGTCCTGTAGCTCTCGGTTTCCTGGTGCCACCTGCACGTCAGTCCTGGAAACCCCTTCTTTGTGGCCAGGGCTTGTGAGACAGTCTATAGCAATTCTTGCCTTTATTTAACAAACAAACCAACATACCATGGCAAGGAAATCTCATGAAAACAGCCAGCACCTTCCTGCCTCTTTCTACCTGCTCGTCTTGCTCCCCTGTGCCCCTGGAGGATTGTAAGCGCCTTGAAGCCATGACTTCCTCGGTGGAGAGCTGGAGTTTGGCCTGTGGCTTGGGCTCCTGGCACCTATTTTTCCCTAGGATTGTCTTTCTGGAAAGGAGGGTGGCCAAGCCAGCTGGGTTGAGCACTGGGCTTTGAAAAAGTGGGAGCTTGGGAACGGAGCCCCTAGCTGGGAGGAGTTGCCTCTGTTAGCCATTAGGGTGAAGGGGTCAGTCACCTGGACTGCCCCCATTGTACTGGTTGCTATGGGCTCCTATTGTTAAAAAAAAAACCAAAAAACAGCAAAGTGGAGGTTTGCTTAAGGAGCTTTTGTTCAGTGGGGAAAAGTGCTACTACCTTGGAACAGGAAAGGCGTCAGCAGTGGTGGGAGAAAGGGTGGACTGTCTTCTTCACAGAGAGCCACCTGCTGGCCCTTCCCTGTAAGCACGGCTCCTGGAGCTGCCTCCCTGGGGGAAGAGTTCGCTTCTGGTTCTGGGCAGGGGGAAATGGCTCCTTGGCGCAAAGGTAAGTCTCCTCTCCACCACAGTGTCCTAAGCGGCTGCCCACTTTGGTCTACCTCACTGTGGCTTTCAGGGACCTATGGGTCCTGGCTGTGGGCTTCCTGACCACCCCCTCCCCCATCCCAGTCCCATGAGCCCTGCTGCCCTCCCCAGGGCCTTTGCGCTTCCTTTCCTAGGCTCAGAGTTCCTCTCTCCAGGATCTTCCCAGGCTGGCTCCTTCTCATGGCTCCTGTGTCAGCTCAAATAAACGTCTCTCAGAAAGGCCCATCTGGACTCCTCCGTCTCAAGCAGTCCCCAAATCAAGGTATTCTGCACCACACTCCTTGGCTTCATTTTACTCATGTGCTGTTTCATGGCACCTAAAATGATCTCATTCATTCACCTCCTTTCACCCCTGTGTGTCATCTGTGTTAGGTCTCAGAGAGCAAGGCCTTGTCTGTCTGTTCCATCTCTGTTTCTCTGGCATCAAAGACCGTACCTGGCTTATGTTCGGTGTCCAGTAGGCATAGGCGGAAAAACATGGATAGAACTGAAAGCATAGAACTCGGAAAGGTAGACGCTTTGGAGCCCAGACTGGTCTGTCTGAGGCTGTGCTGGATTCCTCCTCATTCCCTTGAAAAGTCTATCGAAGGGCCTCTTTCTGTGTCTGGCAGCCGTGTTCCTCTGGGACTGTATCTTCGTTGTCAGGAATTTGGTTCTGTCTACCTCCTGATGTTGCTCTGTCTCTTTCTTGGTTCAGTTTGTCCCACATGCTTTAATGGCTCGAGCGGGGCTGTGTGGATAGGGGAAGCCACCTTCCATCTTTGAGGAGCCAGCCACCGAGACTCCCCCTGCCCAGCTTCCTCAAGGAGGCTCCCTCAGATTCCGGGGAGCACCTGCTCGTTGGCCCAGACTCAGCCAAACGTGTTCCCTTATTCCTTGCTTTAGTTTCTTCCGTGTGTGTGTGTGCGTGTGTGTGTGTGTACCAGGGCTGTACACACACACATACACCCATACATGCATGGAGTCTTTGCTCCCACTGACATCTAGAAAAAAGCAGCTTCAGCCATCAATTCAACGTACTGTGAATGTCCAGCAACTTCTCCACATTCTTTGGGGGTTATTTTCTTGTAATCGCCCCTGGCTCCCAATTCCTGCTTTCTTCTTTTGTGGCTCGGCTCTTTCTGTTTTTCTCTTCAGCACTGGACTCATCCTTGAAATGGAGCCCATCCTTGGGTTCCGCCAACACAAACAAAAACAAGCAAACAAACAGTCCCATTCATGCATGAGAATTTGTAGGGAAGATTTCGGAGCAGAATCCAGAGGAATATGGAGGGCCTGTGAGTGCAATGGGATGTAGCTGTCCGTGGAGAATCATGGTTGTGGGGTGCCTGGGTGGTACAGTTGACCATTGGTTCCAGCTCAGGTCATGATCTCAAGGTCTTGAGATCCAACTCCCTGTTGGGCTCCCCATTTTCCTGGTCCCTCTTTCATCCATATTTCTTTTTCTCACCCTTTCCTTCTGGGTTTCTCCCCACTAATTCCAGTTCTTGGGATGAGTTGTGCAAGTTGTCCAATGCCACGCCAGCCTCTCTTCCCACACTCTCCATATCCCAACCAGTCAAGGTGTTCAGCAGATCCTGACGGTTTCCTGTTTGCTCAGAGCCCTTCTCCTCAGAAGGCAACTGTGGTCTAAACACATTTTCCATTCTGCAAGTGAGTTCTCCTAGCGAAGGCCAGTGGGAATCTGACGGCCTGGGTATCATCCAGAGAATGACCCCGAAAAGTACTCTTCAGGGGCTGGCTCGTTGCCTACTTCCTGATTGATTCTGAGATGCTAATTGGCTTGAGGAAGCTGAGGAGGGGCTGAAACCCAACTGTTGAAGTTTCTAGAACAGCTTTATCTCCACAGGCCAGCCGGGAGTCCCTGAGACCCGTTTACCCTTTTCCTGGGAGTGCTCCCCCTTACCCCCACCTAGGGTGAACCAGCAGTTTTCACGATCTTTTCTTAGCCTGGGACTTAATACAAAGAAACATGAAAGAA
Source organism: Mustela nigripes (assembly GCF_022355385.1). Lineage (NCBI taxonomy): Eukaryota > Metazoa > Chordata > Mammalia > Carnivora > Mustelidae > Mustela > Mustela nigripes. The sequence goes on along the minus strand of NC_081560.1, from coordinate 117,945,579 downwards.
TCTTTCCACTTTCCATCCCGGCAGAGGCCAAGCTGGGCGGGAGGCCGAGTGTTCCTTGTTTCTCGAGAGGACCGCTCTGTGCAGCGAGCCCAGGAATAAGAAGAGGATCAGAGAGGCATAGAGTGTGTGAGCTCGGTGGCCTTTGGAAACCTGCAGAGACGCACCCCCTTCTCTGTAGCTGTGGGACTCCAAGTCCAGAGCTGTGAAACCATGAACTCCCTCAGGGTCACACATTAAGGCTACGTGATTTATAGTCCACTGTTCAGTTTGAGGAGGAAGCAGGAGTCCCCTTGGGTGGCCTTGGCTCTTGGACAGGCCCACTTAAGGGATGTCGAGGCTGCTGGAGGGAACTCGCAGCTCTTCGAAGCAAGGAAAAATGAGTCAATGGCTCGTGGTTTTGAGCTGTCAAACTTGAAACGTCTCAGCGGTGGTTCCGTACTTGAGGTGGTAGGCGCTTTTGGTGAGATAGGTGTCAGGAAGGATCCAGAAGATGGCGATTAGGTTCTTTGAGCCATCTGTGGGGAGGAGGAGGACAAGGGCAGGAGGTGGGTTCCTCTCCAGTGGTGAAATGGAGACTCATAGATGGGTCAATCCACTGTCCTCTCCTTCCCGCCTGGACTGCTGTGCCAATGGCATCCAGTTGACTTTTTCTTCCATGGAACAGCTGCTGGGTCAACGGGAATCGGAGGAAACAATTGGTGCAAAAGATTGTTTGTGACAGAGACCGTTGTGGCCAGTTCAATTCTGCTCAACAAGGAGTTCTCAGGCACCCAGGGGGTGTCGCGTGCAAAGCCAGGTGTGTTGTGGGGAACAGGAGAAAGTGTTTCCAGTCCTGTTACACCCAGCACCGGACAATCTTAGGAGGAAGCTGAGACCCATCTCGGTGGCGAAGAACAGGGCATGAGACTGACGAGCTCCACTGCCACCTGTCGCAGTGCAGACAATATGTGTTCTGGAAAGGGGTTAGGGGAAGGGACCACGAGGCCACGGCACCTCAGCTTGAGTGAAAGCATGTGAATCCCCTCTCCTGAGGCTCTGCCACAGCAGGTGCTCCGCAGGGACCTCAGTGACGGAGGAGAGGAAGGCAGACGGAACAGCGGAGCGCATGCGGAGGAGAGCAGACGTCCCCAAGAACCAGCCGGACCTGGAAGAGCAGAGAAGGCTTGTGGCCAAACTGCTGGCAGGGCAGGAGGGCTGGACTGTCTCTAGGCAGAGTCTGGACTTGCTCTGAGGTCCAGGGAACCACAGGAGAGGCAAGGGGTGGTGTTGTTTTTTTTTTGTTTTTTTGTTTTTAATTTATTTATTTAACAGAGAGAGAGAGAGAGATATCACAAGTAGGCAGAGAAGCAGGCAGAGAGGGGGAAACGGGCTCCCCGCCGAGCAGAGAGCCCGATGTGGGGCTCGATCCCAGGACCCTGAGATCATGACCTGAGCCGAAGACAGAGGCTTAACCCACTGAGCCACCCAGGCACCCCCTGTTTTCTTGTTTTAATGGAAGTGTAGTTGGCACACGTTACGTTAGTTTCAGGTGGATGAGATAGGGATTGGACAGCTCTGCATTATGCTGTGTTTGCCACAAGTGCAGCTGCCATCTGTCACCAAACAATTCTAATTCTATCAGCTTTACTCCCTGGGCTGCACCTTTCATCCCCATGACTTACTCATTCCATAACTGGAAGCCTGTACCTCCCGTTCCCCTTCCCCCATTTTGCGTCTCCCCCCACCCCTCTGGCCACCATCAGTTTGTTCTCTGTTTATGGGTCTGTTTTTGCTTTTTTTGTTTATCCACTCTTTTTTTTTTTCCCCCAGATTCCACATATGAGTGATATCATGCGTTTTTCCTCTTTCTCTGACTTGTTTCCATTAGCATCACACTCCAGGTCCATCCATGGTGTTGCAAATGGCAAGAGCTCATTCTTTTTAATGGTTGAGTAATATTCCATTGTCTGTCTGTCTGTCTCTCTCTCTATCTGTGTCTGTGTCGCATCTTCTTCATCCATTCACCTGTTGATGGTCACTTTGGCCACTTCCATATCGACTATTGTAATTAATGTTCCAATAAATACAGGGGTGCACATATCTTTTCAAATTAGTGTTTTTATTTTCTTTAGGGTAAATGCCCAGGAGTGCAATTGCTGAGTCATAGGGTAATTCTATTTTTACCTTTTTTTTTTTTAAGATTTTATTTATTTGTCAGAGAGAGAGCGGGGGAGAGAGCGAGCACAGGCAGACAGAGTGGCAGGCAGAGGCAGAGGGAGAAGCAGGCTCCCTGCCGAGCAAGGAGCCTGATGTGGGACTCGATCCCAGGACGCTGGGATCATGACCTGAGCCGAAGGCAGCCGCCCAACCAACTGAGCCACCCAGGCGTCCCTATTTTTACCTTTTTGAAGAACCTCCATACTCTTTTCCACAGTGGCTGCACCAGCTGACATTCCCACCAACAGTACATGAAGGCTCCTTTTCTCCACATTTTTGCCAGCACTTGTTATTTCTTGGCTTTTTGAACCTTCTGACAGGTGCAAGGTGATAGCTCATGGTGGTTTTGAGCTGCATTTCCCTGATGATGAGTCATGTTGAGCATCTTTTCATGTGTCTGTTGGCCACCTGGGTGTCTCCTTTGGGGAAATGTCCATTCAGGTCCTCTCAGGGGACGATGGTCTGGACAGCCTGCTGGCCTGTAGGTTAGGGAGATGTGGTGCTAGACTGGGCTCTGCCTTTTTGATCTCTTTGCCTCAGCTTTGTGACAAGCCAGATGCAAGGTTGTACTGTGAATTCTCTACATTCTAGAGGATATACCTTAGGGCAGCGTGCAGGGTGAGCACTTGGAAGAAGAGAACTCTTTGGTTTCAGGAAGTCAGGCCTGAGGACCTGGAACCAGGCTGGTGGTTAAAGGGGATATCAGGAAGAGAAGTTTTCTATAGATTTGGAAGTGGCTCTCAGAACGCTTCTGGGATACACTCTGTGGAGACGGAGGAAATGTAGGAAAAGAGATGTCTTGAGGGCTGCTATTTGTAGCATGAGGTGACTAGGAGATCTTGGAAGGACCCAAAAATATAGGATTAGAGGTTGCGTGGGCAAAGCAGGGCTGGAAAAAGAGGGCCCTTGGTGTCAGACAAGGGGTGGTTTTGAATCCCACCTTTAAGATCCACCAGCTGTGTGACTAGGGTCGGTGACCCATTCTTCTGGTTTGCCTGGGACTTTTCCAGTTTCAGCCCTGAAAATCCCATGTCCTGGGAAACTTCCCAGTCCCAAGTGAACTGGGACAGACTGGTAGGAAAGCTGCAAGTCACATGTCCTGGGAAGTCCCTCAGAGATGGCAAGTGGAGATGATTGAATCTACTCGACCAAGGTTAGCCTCAGACTCCTTGTCCGCGAGGTGCAGAGAACAACGGCGCCTTCTTCTGAGCGTCGCACGGAGGCAGTGACAAAGTACATGGAAAGTACTCGGCAGAAGGATTGGCACAAAAAGGTGATAAAACAAATATTTGTTGAAAAGGATGAGTTCAGGGAATCCAGCCGATGAAGCAGCTGGAGGCAGAGGGGACGGATAAAATAACCTGGGGTGGCCATGGGCATTTGCAGACCTGGGCTGCTTTGTGTGCAGAACCCGTGAGTTGGGATTCTACCTGTATTTGTAAAAGAGGGTCTGCCAGAAAATTTGCACTGTAAACAAGGGAAATGTTAGCCCCCTGGAGGCAAACCGTAGCAGTAGCATTTGCCTTTCGGTAATGCTCATGTTAATTTTAAGTGAACGTGTTCCTTCATGAGAGAGGGTTCCTGAGGCTCCCGAAAGACATGCATCCCTGCTCTCTGACCCAGTTGGTGCTGCGGCTGTGGGCGCACATGAAATAAAACTACATTATTTCTTCAGTATTCATCCATTCATTTATTCCCTTGTTCAGCAAGTAGTTATTTAGTATTTTTCATGTCTTGGGCTCAAAGCCAGGCTCTATGGAAGCTATGAAGAGACATGAGAAGTAGCCTGTGTTCTCAGAAAATTTACAATCAAACTGTTCTATCATTATGCTTCTTTCCCTTGTTTAAGCTTGAACTGTAATTCCTTCTTTCTTTTTCTTTCCCTACCAGCTTCAGGGCCTTCTGATAGGCATGTATATGATTTTTAAAAATTTTTAAAGATTTTTAAAAAGATTTATTTATTTGACACAGAGAGATCACAAGTAGGCAGAGAGAGAGAGGAGGAAGCAGGCTCCCTGCTGAGCAGAGAGCCTGATGCAGGCTCGATGGAGGCTCGATCCTGATCCCAGGACCTTGAGATTATGAGCCGAAGGCAGAGTCTTAAACCACTGAACCACCCAGGTGCCCCAGGCATGTATATGATTTTACACTGCCTCTGAAGTCCTAGAATCCAGAAAAAGAGAAATCGGAAAGTCTTCATTAGGACATCTTGAAGAGATGGTCTGGGGACAAGAAAAGTAGATTCAAGGAGCAGGAGAGAAGGTGCGGGAACTGAGAGGAAGGGGAGCAGGGGGAGGAAGCAGGGGGGAAGGAAGCAAGGGGGAGGGAGAGTGGGGAAGGATGAGGACGGGGAAGGGAGCACGGGGGACTAGGTGGGAGGGAGAGCAGAGGAGAGCAGAACAGAGGGGAGGGTGAGCCAGGGAGAGAGGAGGGGAGAGGAAGGGAGAGGAGGGAAAGCCAGGGGAGGGGAGAGGGGAGGAGAGAGAACAGGGGGAGAGGAAGTGGGGGAGGGGAGAGGCAGGGAGAGCAGAGGGGAGGAAGAGTGGAGGGGAGGGGTTGGAGGGGAAAGGAGGAAGCAGGGGGTAGGCAAACGGCAGGGAGGGGTTCTCGGGGCTGGAGTGCAGGGTGCGCAGAGGGGAAGCGGGACAAGCCGCAGGACGACAAGGTCGGAAAGGAGGAAGGACGTCGGCTGCAGGAGCAGGTGGGAAGGAGAACCCGAGGGGAGAACCCCTGAGCCCAGGAGGAGGCTTAGGCGATGTGCTCGCTTAGCTCACCACCCCAGCCCCCCACCAACTGAACAACATGTTGAAATTACACACGTGAGGGTTTTTTTGTTTTGTTTTGTTTTGTTTTAATCATGATTTTTTTTTTTCTTTAACCACAACTGAGAGGAAACCAGAGTATAGACCAGAGCAAGGTGATGAGGGTGGGGTCCACAGCCCCCGGGGCCGGGTCTGCCTGGGCTCCCCTCAGCCAGGGCTGTGTCTCCTGCTCCCGGGGTCACTAGCTGTAGCCCAGGCAGGGCAGGAGCAAGACACAGTTGTCCCCACCTGCAGCCCAGGCTCCCTCCTGACAGAGGCCACCCCCTCCAGGGGGAGGCAGCTTCCTCTGAGCTTTGCAGGCCACGGCTTCCCCAAACTGCTTCCTCCTCAGAACCGCTCTGGTGCAACCCTGACCCTCCCTTCCTCCCTGTTCACCTGGAGAGGCAAAGCAGGGTCAGGCAAGAGCACTCGTGTCCTCCCCTGGCCTTCCGTTTCTCTTCAGAACTCCTTCTCCCTGCCTCTTCTCCTGGGTTCTAGATCCCTGAGGCTTGCCTCAGGCAGGAGATTTGGGACCAGAAGGCCTAACACACCCTGGGCCCGAGAGTCCAAGAAGGAAAAGTCGTGGTAAATAATCAGTTCCCTTTGCCTTGGACAAGGACCAGGATGGAAGGGCTTGCAGAGCGTAACTGTTAGCCACGAGCTGTGGACCAAAAGGTTGAAACATTCCGTGATCCCAGCCAAGTGGTCAGATGGCTGGCTGCCTCAGTCAGCAAAACACCAAGGCTGGGTCTGGCCAGCCCAAGACTGGGCCGCCATTTTGGTGCATCTTGGCACCCCCATGCTGGTTTATCTCTTGGATTATGGTGTCAAGGGGCAACACCATTGTGGATGGTGAGCTTGAAAGGAAGCCGTGCTATCACATATCAATTTGAGGAGTTAAAAGAAAAAAAATTTATATATATGTATACACACACACACACATACACACACATATATACCCAATCTGTTTGAAAGATGCTAAGCTAGCAAGTACAATTATCCCGGCAATTCTTTTCTGAACTTGGCTCTGCTCTACATCTCAGACCCCTTGCAATTCAGGTTCTCACATTCCCGTGCCTCATTTTTGCTACGCATCACGAGACCCCCGGGATGGTTTTAGGTGTGATTCAAGTGACCGGACAGTCTGTCTTCGGATTGAACTCACGTAGATGGCATCTGCCCAGCGTTTCCAGAGGCTCAGGGAGAGCTGGAGACGATTACAGTCAATTATGCTTTGTACATCATGTAATGGTTTGCAAGCACTTTCCCCACGCAGTAGTTCACCTAAGCCTGGAACAGCTCTGCCAGATGGATGGACTGACTGACCCCAAGTCTTAGGGCTAGCAGCAGATCCAGATTTCCTGTCCTAAATTATATGCTTTTCCATTAAACCCATTGCCTGTCAAGAATGCAAAAATAATCACGAACACGGACCGAGTTTTTGCTGGTTACCAGACACCACGTGAAATACACTAACACGCATCATCTCATTTACTTTTTCCAACAGGTACACGGAGAGCATATGATAGTCCCCATTTTACAGATGAGAAAATGAGGGCCTAGAGGGGTTGAATGCATTGCTCGCAGTAGAGTAGGGACCTGGATCCAGTCAGTTTGATCCCAGAGCTGGCCTTCTTTATGCCCCCACCTCAGGCAGCAGGTCAGCGTGTTTCACCGTCTAACCAGTTTCTTTGGCTCTTTGTTTATAACGTCCGTGCGCTGGGATAACAGAAGTCGTCCTAAGTCCTCTGCAGGCAAACACAAAGCCTTCCGGGTTGGGGGGACAGGAGAACGGGAGGCTCCAGGGGCCATCGGGGAGCAGGGGGCTGGAATGGAGGCGGGGGAGGGGCTTTCCCATTCCAATATGGCCACGGTGACAAGGACAGAAGGGCAGGACGGTGTCATGCTTTGTGCAGGGACACAGGGCCACCGCCATCCCTTTCCAGCCATATGGGCCATTGTGGTCCTTTTTATAGCGCCACATATGGTCCTTTCTTAATTGAATTTTTCATAATAATTGATCTGACCTGTATCATTCTGTTAGCTTTAGCAAAACAAATTCTGACAGGTTTTGATATTAGAACTAAAAATATGTTTCCAACTAGCTGAGGAGCCATAAAGCAGGCTGAAATCATACTAATGATAATGTACAATCTGCTTGCTACCATAAAGTTCTATTATTTACATGTAGCAAACCATCCAGAGATAATGTGAGCCTTGAGTCTCCTTCCAGCTTTGGCTGATCTTCTCTAATTTACTGAATGGGGGCCAGGGGGAGGGCTGAAAAAAAGGCTCCCCAGGTCACCTTCCTGCGGGGCAATGATTCTGGAAGGGCTGAGGCTCTGTGTCTACTCGGAGCCCATGCCCCTCCCCACAGCAGGCTCCAGGAACTCCAGGTTCTATCCAGACACTCAGGTCTCTCTTCTGGGTCTGACTCCTTGACTCTAGCACACTCCTGTGCTCTGAGCTCTGAGGGGACATGAAGAGGAGCTACCACAGCAGGGGGCCGTGGAGGAAGCCTGGACCCATGGCCACAAGAGTCTCCATACCTGTGAATAAGGCTCCTAAGAGTGTGGGACAGAGCCAGGGCTGGGAGGCAATGGGAAGCAACCTAGCACAAGGGGTCCCCTTTTCCTCATGTGTCATGTTCACAGAGGGACTCTGAAGAGTTTGAGATGTGAGCTTGGTCTTCCAGTCATTATGAAAGTTTATTTGCCAAGGCAGGAAGTTAGAACATATTGCCTTCAGCAGTGCATTAGCTGGACTTATCCCTGTTATGTGCTTAGCTATATTTCATGTGCCCCTTGGGGCGCGGACAGAGGCTGATGAGTTGCATAGGTGGAGGGCTGGGAGAGCAGATCGTAGGGTCTCTCCTTAAAGTCCCCGTGCCCATAGTGGTAAGGTCATGGAAAGAGCTCACTAAAGAAGGGGGGAGTGGGGAACTTGGCTTCTCCTTTGGATTTGACTGAGTAACTGAATGTCCTGGGTTAGATCTTGGTAGGTTGATGGATTTCAAAGTGTGTTCTAGACCCTGTGGCTGCCGAACAACCTCAAAAAAGGGGTTCCATGGTCAATTTGGGAAACAAAGTCTTTCTGTTTTGAGAGTCATAATGCACATTTGCATAATCAAGCCTTCCAGAAATCCCAGAGTTTAAAAATAAGCCTGATTAATTTTAATTTACCTAGTTCCTGCACCAAGAATTTACTGGGTGTCTATTGGGGCTGTGCTGTGTGCTTTATATAGGTGCATTTTATTTAATTATCACACCAGCCCTACAATATAGGCCTTGTTAGTGTCCCATTTTACAGATGTGGAAACCAGGAGTTAGAGAAGCCAAGTAACCTGCTCAGAATCAGAACGGAAGCCTTGTCACCTGACTCTGGAGCCTCGTTACCTGTCTCCTGGGCTGAAGCCCACACTCATCTTCCAAAGCAGGCTCCCGATCTCTTTTTTTCTTGTAGGTCATTAAGACACCTTTTCTGTACTTTTCCCTTTTGGTGGTTATTACCACAGGCTCAGTGGGTTCAATTTACTTCATATTTATTAGAAAGAAACTATTTTGAGGACGCCTGAGTGGCTCAGTGGATTGGGGCCTCTGCCTTTGGCTCAGGTCATGATCTCAGGATCCTGGGATCGAGTCCCACATCGGGCTCCCTGCTCAGCGGGGAGCCTCCGTCCCTTTCTCTCTCTCTGCCTGCCTCTGAGCCTACTTGTGATCTCTCTCTGTCAAATAAATAAATTAAATCTTAAAAAAAAAAAAAAAGAAGAAGAAGAAGAAAAAGAAAGAGACTATTTCGGTGCACCTGGGTGGCTCAGTTGGTTGGGCAGCCAACTCTTGATTTCAGCTCAGGTCTTGATCTCAGGGTCCTGGGATGGAGCCCCGCTCTCCCCGGAGATCTGTTTTTTCCTTTGTCTCTCTTCCTCTGGCCCTCCCCCTGTTCGCACACATGCTTTCTCTCAAATAAATAAATAAAGATCTTTAAAAAGGACACTATTTCTGTTTCCCATTATCAATATCCTTCTAAATTACAAAAGAAGATTTAAAAACAATATCAAATATACAAATGGCCAACAAACATTAAAAAAAAGATGTTTGATGTCATTTGTCATCAGGGAAACACAAATTAAAACTTCAATATCATTTCATATCTGCTAGGATGGATATAATCCCAAAGCCCCCCAAACAGTACACATTGGCAAGGATGTGAAGGAATGGGAACGTTCCTACACCACTGGTAGGAGTGGGAAGTGGGGCAGCCACTTTGGAAAACAACCTTGCAGTTCCTCAAGAAGTTAAACACGGAATTGCCAGATGACCCAGCAATTCCACTCCTAGGTGTGTGCCCAGAGGAAACGCAAATACTGCCTCTGCACACAAGCTAGTACATTGATGTTCATAGCAGCATTAGTCTTAATAGCCAAAACTACCCAAATGCCCATCAATTTTGTGGGATATCATTCAGCCATAGAAGGAACAGAGCACTATTATCCGCTACAAAATGGGTGACCCTTGAAATCATGATGTTAACTGAAAGAAACTGAACACCGAAGAACAAATATTATATCATTTCATTTATATGAAAGGGCCAGATTAGATGAATCTATAAAAACAAAGAGAAGATTAGGGGTTGCCTAATGATGGTTACCCATTCATCTATTGATGGACATCTGAGCTTTTTCCATAGTTTGACTATTGTGAACATTGCTGCTATAAACATTGAGGTGCACGTGTCCCCTCGGATCACTACATTTGTATCTTTAGGGTAAATACCCAGTAGCACAATTGCTGGGTCATAGAGTAGCTCTATTCTCAGCTTTTTGAGGAAGCACCATGCTGTTTTCCAGAGTGGCTGCACCAGCTTGCATTCCCTCCAACAGTGTAGGATGATTCCCCATGTTAGGGGCGTAGATATTTAAAATTGTCAAATCTTCTTGTGGGACAGACTCTTTAAGCATAAGCATAAGATATAAGATATAGCATCCTTCCTCCTCTCTTATTATAGTTTTTGGCTTAAAATCTAACTTGTCTGAGATAAGGATTGCCACCCCAGCTTGCTGTCCATTAGCATGGTAAATTTTTTTCCACCCCCTCACATTAATCTGGAGGTATCTTTGGGTCTAAAAGGAGTTTCTTGCAGACAGCATATCGATGGGTCTTGTTGTTTTATCCATTCTGATACCCTGTGCCTTTTGACTGGGGCCTTTAGCCTATTTACATGCGGGGTAACTATTGAAAGATATGAATTTAGTGCCATTGTATTGCCTGTAAGGAGACTGTTACTATATATTGTTTGTTTCTTTCTGGTCTGTTACTTTAGGGAACAGACTTTAGGCTCTCTCTTTGTTTAGAGGACCCCTTTCAATATTTCCTGTAGGGCTGGTTTGGTGTTTGCAAATTCTTTTAGTTTTTGTTTGTCCTGGAAGCATTTTAATCTCTCCTTCTATTTTCCTTGACAGCCTAGCTGGATTCAGTATTCTTGGCTGCATAATTTTAAAGAAAGAAAAACTTATATGTGTACAAGAAATAAGATTAAATACAATGAAGGGATTGAATATGACTATAAAAATGAAAATAAAAATATTTTTAAAGAGGTATTGATAAGATAAAATAGTTAGAAACCTTAAAATAGGAAAGAGGGAAAATTAAAAAATAGAGTAAGAAAAAATGAAATCTAAAAAATTTAACTTTGAAACACTAAAGAATCATGGGGGAAAAAAAACATGAATTCTATGTGTTGCTTTCCCCTACTCTGGAGTTCCGCCTCTTGTTGATCAATGAACTTGGTCTTGGCTGGATGTTCTTGCTGATTTTCTGTTAGGTGATTCTCAAATGTCTTTGCCTGAGGTGGAATTGTCCCTCCCTTGCTAAGCAATCTGCTCAGTTTTGCACTTGGGAGCCTTTGTTCCCTGAACGCTTTCCATAGAGCTCTGGAGGACAGGAATGAAAATGGCGGCCTCCCAATCTCTAGCCAGAGGAGCTGAGAGCTTGGCCCTCCAAGAAAAGCAGTCAGTCCCTCCCATCTCCCTGGTCTCCGGCTGCACTCCAAGCTCACCCAGCCCGTGATGAAACGTATCTGTCTCTGGTGCTTGGCCCTGTTTGGAGTCTCCAGACCTAGCCAATTCCTGCTGCGCTCCTGTGCCACCACTGCACCCCCCCCAGGGGGGATGAAGGTGTGTCTCCCCTGATCTGCCACTTGTGGAGTCCTGGCTCAAAGAGCGGTGGTCTGACTGTGCCTTGGATCATGGTTTAAGGTAACCCCGAGCTGAGAACCCCTCCTCAGTTCTGTCTCTACTGCCTGCTTCCCCGCTCTAATACCTAGGAGCTCTGCCACCCTCCAACACTCCTGATACTTCTGTGTCCCCCAGGGACCTGAGACCACACTATCCCTGTGGGGGCTCCACCCACTACTTAGCCTCTGGAGCCACGTCTCTCCACGGAGCCAACTTCTAAAACTTCCGATTTTGTGCTTCATGGCTCTACCGCTTGCCGGGAGCCGGCCCCTGAAGCTAGCTATGGTCTAGCTTCCCATCTATCACCTTGGATTCACTTCTCTGCACGTCTTACCTTCCGGAAAGTGGTTGCTTTTCTGTTCCTAGAATTGTTCTCCTTTTGAGTTTGATCTCCTTTTGAGTTTGTAAGTGTTCAGAATGGTTTGATAACTATCTAGCTGAATCCCTGGGACCAGAAGAAATTTAGTTCTCCTACTCCTCTACCATCTTGTTCCTCCAGCCCGAGATCTCGGTTCAAAAGGAGCTCTTAGTTGGCTTAGGGCAGTGCAAAAATGCACAGGCAATTGCAGTGCAGGGAAAATGCTGAGACACAGAGATTTGTTGCAAGGAAGATCATGAAGTGATCTTGAAAAAGTGATGTCTCAGCTCATTGCCAAAGGGTGATGTGTTGGGCAATTTCTAAGGTCGCTAAATACTCAGAGCTGGGGCAGTCAGGGAATGGGATGAGTTAAGGCTGGAGGTGCAGGTAGAGACCAAAGAAGGGCCCAATGGTCATGTTAAGAAAACTGCGTTAAAACCCAATGGAAGCCAGTGAAGGCTTTAGAGTAGGGCAGTGGAATATTTTCAAATTATTGTAATGGAAATAGCCATACTTAATATGGTCCCAATATTTCTGTCCTCCCCCAAACTCATATGTTGAAATCCTAATGCTTGATGTGATGGTATTAGGAGGTGGGGGCACCTGGGTGGCTCAGTCTTCTGAGCGTCTGATTGAGCATCATGGTTTCAGCTTGGGTCATGAGATCAAGCCCCATGTGTGGCTCTCTGTTCCCATGGAGTTTGCTAGAGATTCTCTCCCTCTCCCTCTGCCCTTCTCACTCTTGCTCTCTCTGTCTCTAAAATAAATAAACAAAACTAAAAAAAGAAAAAAGAAAGGTCTTATAAAAGAGATTCTCAGATCCTCCAAAGGGATTCTGAGTGCCTGGGAAGACACAAGCTCCCAAATCTGGGCTCTTTTGTTACAGAAACCAAACAGACTGAGATGATGCTGTTTTTGAGTCTCTAATATTTCATTCAAGGTATTTTTTATGTTGAGACTGACACTGTTTTACTATAGTGCAGCTCAGTTGTTGGGTGTGGAGGTTTCTATTTCCAATTTTGCCCCCGTAACCCTTCCCTTATCTTAGTGAACAAAGCACTGGGTGTCCTCATCTCTTATGCATTAACCCCCCCCATCCTGCTCTCCCTTCTGGTTAGCATTGCCATGGACATGGTTTCTTTGATGAGTTGTTTCTGGGAATACCTGTCAAAGGGCTTGAGAGTCTTTCAGCGCTGACTTGGTTCTGCCATTGCACTTGCTAACCGAGCTGTCAGCTGACACCTGTCACCAGCACAAGAAGAGAGGGATCATTTCTTCATTTTTCTCTTTCCCTTTTTTGGTGCAGGGGCCTTTCTTTCTGTGCATACCATTTGCTTGCATCTGTGGGCTAATCGCCCTAAAGGCCAAACCAGTCATCATAGCTTAGGCATGACATGTCAAAAAAGTGACCAAACCATAAAGAATTTGAGACTATTAGTCAGGGATGGAGTCCCTGGAGAAGCAAGGTGTCAGGACCACGAGTTCAACAAGATAAAACTGAGCTTAAATCACTAGCATTGTTGATGCAACTTTGCCAAGTTCCCTACCCTATAGTTTTCTGTCAGAATTAATTTTTTCCCCCATGAGATCCAAATATCCCCAGCTCCCTTTCTCCAATTTTGGAGCCTTTTGTCCATCAAGAGAATCCTACAGGGCAAGGCACCAGTCTTCGGTATAATAAAAGACTGTCTAAATGGAATATGGCATTAATGCCTTCCTCTGAAATACTATCAAAATAAAGATGACATTTAAGCATTCTTGCTACTACAGCACATAAAAAGAGAATTGCCTCTTATTCTGTGGAGCCCTACAAGTAATAATATATTTTTATACCAGCAATAGCAGTTACTTCTGTTGGATTCAGGTTTGTCTTTAGCAGGAAAAGTTGGTTCCAGGAAGGTTCTGGCTGAAAGACATTGTCCTGGCTAATGTTCTTCATGTAGGATGGAGTCTTAGGTAGCATGTTGGCTGAAACGTTGTTTGATACTCCATGTTGAAACCCATTGTTCCCTCTTAGAGATGGGCAAGAACACTGGTGCAGGGGAGACTTTCAAGGAATACAAAGTATCCTATCCGGAGAGTCAGGAGACCAGAGTCTAGGCTCTACTCTGTCCCTCATTGCTTCATTCAGTATCTGTAGTGTCCTGGACAAACAGCTTTGTGAGTCCCCTGATACAGTCCACATGGATTTATTGTTGGAAAGGAACAAGAGGTGGTTTACTACTTGCATGGGAAAGGAGGGTATATTCTTCCTGAAGGTTGTCCGAACCGCTGGCTTGGCATGTGGGTAGCGCCAGGGGCCACACAAGCCAGGCTGGCCTGATCAGGAGGCTGGGGGAGTCACGAGTGGGAATGCTGCAGGAGGAGGTTGTGCGGGGCAGCAGGAAGGGCATAGTGTGGGAATCAGAGCCTGGAATGGCTCCTCTTCCCCTTTACTGGGATTGAGCATTTCAAACATCTTCCCTGGCTTTTAGGGAGGCATCCTCAGCCACTGAGGGGGTGAGCTGATTCTGTGGTATCTGGGAATTACTTCTGGCTTGGGCATCTTATGATTCTGTGATTTCTTTCTAAGGAAGTAGCAGCTGCAGCCTCTGTTTCCATATGGAGTTCTCATAGCCTTCAGTGGACCAGCCCCTTGAGTCTCATCCAAGTGACTGCCTGTGGAACTGAGGGGACTCTCCTATGCTGTTTAGATCACACCTATGCAGTGTGATTGTGATGGCCTATGATATCATGTGTCGTCAAGTGGAAACGCTTTAAAAGCCGAGGAAGAGAAAGACAACATTCATATTTCTTTCAGTCTCCATATGGAAATACAGACAGGCAAGTGACTCATGGGCTTGGGGATCTGGGGGATGATCACGTAGTGGTGGATGACTCTTTTTGTGACATAAACGGCAGCAGTAAGTATTCAAAGATTAGGTAGCTGGAACTAATGAAATGTTTCAGGTGGGCCTGGTAGAAGACCCAGGTCCACTATTTCATTGAAAATAAATTTGGATCTATTCTTAGCTCAGCAAGAAAGACTCAAGAGATACTTCAATCAATGTCTCCGGCTGACAAGATTCAGGAGATTTAGTTTCATGTGAACATCTATTCCCTTTTGGACACCATGTTTACATTTCACTCTTGCACTCTGTCTTGATGGATGCATACATGTTATAAATATTGTCATTTTTTTCAGGACCGAACAAGCCTTCCTGATGCACGAGCTGGTCACAAAAGTAGTTGCTTAGTGCTTGCTGGTGTATGATTAGATCAATACGATGAAAACTCTCCTTTCGTTCTGTTCTTTATTGCCATTCTGACTTCCTTCTCCATATGATGAGATTTTATTCAGGTCTCAGGAAATATTTGGAGCTCTTCAACCAGGTTTCTTTCTGGAGGGTGATGGTGGAAGAGGGGTGGGAAAGTGAGGTGGGGTCATTTTGTTGCATCTAGATCCTTCCCTCGAAAGAAGATTTCAATGGAGAATTAATTGGGCCTTCAGAGGTGCCTGGGTGGCTCATTCGGTTGAGTGCCCAACACTTAGTCTCAGCTCAGGTCTTGATCTCAGGTTCCTGGGTTCAAGCCCTGCCTTTGGCTCCATGCTGGGTGTGGGGCCTACTTAAAAAAATAATAATTAATTGGCCCTTCAAAGAAGAACCAGTACACCTTCACTTGTTTTCTACTCCTTGTTTCGATGAAACCAGCTCAACAGTACTAACCACAGGCTCTAAGATTTAAGGCCTGGTGTTGAATTTACAAACATTCCATCTTGAAAATGTTATTCTAGGTTGAAAGAGCTCAGTTCAACGAAGAGCACGGCTTCCAAAAGTTCTCGCGATGCGCACCCACCTGGTTGTGTAATGTAGAAGGAGTTTGTACTCCCAGATCGAGCCTTCCCTGTGAGCGGGGGTGACAAGTCACATTATTCCTTGGTCAAGGCTGTAGGTTCGTCCCTTCAGTACTCCAGCTAAACTGTAGTAGTAGGAGGCTTCAGTAATGTGGTTCAGGTCCCTGTGGTTTTTGTTTCTGAAGGTGGTTAGCAGTGGGGGGATTCCCTGGGATTTACCAAATAGTTCCTCCATGCAGAATTCAGTTGCTGATTCAGAGGAATGGGGATTGCATACTGTGATGGATAATTTTATGTGTCAACTTGACTGGACTATGGGAAGCTCAAATAAGCTGGTAAGCATTATTCCTGGGTGTATCTGTGCGGGTGTTTTGGAAAAAGTTCCTATCTGAAAAAATAAAGTGAGTAAAGGAAATTACCCCCACCAATGAGACTGGGCATCATATCATTCCTTGACGACCTGAAGAGAACAAAAAGGTGGAAGAAAGGAGAATTTGTTCTTTGCTTGAGCTGGGACATCCATCCTCTCCCACCCTTGGACATCAGTGGTCCTGGTTGTCAGGCTCTGGTTTAGTCTAGGACTTACACCATTGGTTCTCCTGGTTCATAAGACTTCAAGTTTGGACTAGAGCTAGACATTGGCATTCTTGGGCCTCCAGATTGCAGATGGGACATGGTGGGGCTTCTTAGCCTCCATAATCCTGTGAGCCAACACTTCCAATCAATCATCTTTCTATGTATCTCTATATATCCTGTTGGTTTTATTTCTCTGGAAAGCACTGACTGATACACACACTAAAACATTTTCAAATTATGACTGCATTATTATGTTCATTAACACACAAGCATTTCTTTTCTGAGCGTGAAAAATGTGTCAGTCACTGGGGACACCTCCACATCAAGGACATGGCCCCGTTCCTCAAGGCACTCTCTCTCCAGTGCGGGAGATTCATGAGCAACCCCAAAATACGATAGTGGAGTGGGAGCAGAGAAGGGGTCCGGGCAGACCCCCAGGATCAGTCAGACCTGAGCAGCCCCTTGGGAACCTGCAAGCATCAGCGAGGGAAAGAGCTGGGATGGGTGATCTAAGCTTGGGGGCAATGTATGCAGAAGCACCTTGAAAAGAACATGTGGGAAGGTTCCAGTACAGGTGGTGTGTGCGTATTTTGACGTAAGGTGGGGCGGGTAAGTGGTGAGAGTTGAAGTCGGGGAGGGAAGCAGAGACCCAGTTATGAAGGTTCTGCCTTGTGTACAGTTTGGAGGACTTTGATCTTCAGCCTCTACTGATAACACAGGGAAGCTTCCAGAGGTTTAAGCATGAGAATGGCATCCACTCGGTAACTCAACAAATACTACTGGGTCCCTACCATGTTCCAGTGCGGTGTAAGGTGCTGAGGTCACAGCAATAAAGAAGACCACGTCATGACAGATGTGGTCTGATGGGCATCTTCAAAGGAGCTGGACGGCAGCAGCGGTGGGGGAGAGGCTGGGTTTGGGGACAAGTGAGAAATGAGAATCCCAGACCCTTGTTCTCTGACCTGTATCAAGCCTGCCTGGTATGTGTCCCTCATTGTCTTCAGCAGTCCCTAGGGCAGGGCAGGGCAGTAGCTTATCTGAAATACTTCAAAAAAAAAAAAAGAAAGAAAGAAAAGAAAAGAAACCCTGGGACCTGGGTAAATACAAATGAGAAGACGGATGAATCAGCCAGCTAGGACATATATTATAGAAATAAAAGTCACAGTTTTTGTAGATTACGTTACTAAAAGCCAGAAACACATGAAAGCGAAAGGAAGCCATGCAAAGAGCTTGGGAAGTGATTCCCGGACATGTCCACGAGGGAGCAAGCGAGTGACGGTGGGGGTATGTGTGCCTGGAGCACCGTACCGTGGCCAATGGGGTCCGATCTCACGCGGGTATCCGCTTCCCATTTGCCCCGCTTGTAGGCTGCCCCTTCTCCTGCGCGTGGGTGTTCATGGGAAGCGGCAGTAGTGTGCTGGGATGGATGCTAAGGGTACAGGTAGCACAGTGGTGGCATCTGCTGCGGGAGTTCCTAATCCTTGAATACTTTACCTTCATTCGAAGGGCTCAGACTCTATTTGCAGTAACATGTACAACACAACAGTCCTAAGATTAGGTTAGGTCCGGGGTCCTCAGTGGTGGAGGATTTAGCAAACCCCCCCCCAGGGGCATCAACTTGTGTCTGGCATCTCTGCTTGTCCCAGCTGGGAGGGGGACGCTACTGGCCTCTAGTCCGTAGGCCAGGGATGCTGCTAAATGTTCTGCCATGCCCCACCCCCCACAAAAACTGATCAGTCCAAAATGTCCCCAGTGTGGAGACTGAGAAACTCTGCCTTGAGTTAATGCTATTTCAGAAAAAGAACTCCCGAGTTTCAGAGAAGTCGAATCACTTTTTTTGGTGGTGGTGGGGGGATTATCAACCCAGTGCATGGCCCAGACGGACTCTAAATCAAGGTTTATCTGCTTCCAAAGCCCATGCTTTTTGATTTATGTTGGCCTGCCTTCCAGAGAGAGAGAAAGAGAGACAGAGAGAACCCGAATCCCAGAGGCTCGCTGAAAAAAATGCTGCATCAGGACTGGCCATGCCTTCTGGCCCAGGACTTCAAAGGAGCTGGCTGGAACTGGAAGGAGGTGGGGAGCAAACACCTTTCCCATCTTTCCCTGGCTTCTCTCTCATGGGCAAGTTGGGGCAGGCTCCGTGGGCACAGATCCTGGATCCGCATACCAGGGCTGGCGAGGTGCCCTCGGCTGGAAGCCCTGACTCCTTCCCAGTGCACAAGGACGCCCTTCTCTGCCAAAGCTGGCTGGTGGTTCTTTCTGGAATGGCAACTCTCCCCATCCCCCCAGGCCTGGACAATCTTCTGGCAGGCGTATGTGTTGCAGAGTTACAGGTGGTGCAGACACGGTTTGGAAGTAATCCCAGCTGGGCCTGCTCCCAGGAGCCTCCTGATCACTCACCAGATCAGAACTGGCTGCTCTCAGAATCCCGGGAGTCCTAGCTGCTCCAAGGACCCAGCTTCAAGGGAGGCAAGAGCCTCTGAGAAGCTATGAGCATCTTGGAAGCTGCCGCTGCTCTGTCCTTTTGCCTCCTTAGGTTGGGAATATTTTTGCAATACCACTGAATTCCCGTTTTTTGGTCCCCCCCCCCCTCCTTAAGCTGGGGAGTGAATCCCATAATTAAAAGAGGAGGGCAAAGTACGAGGGGAAGAGGGACGGGCTCAAAACTGGGGGATCTATCCAGATACCTTGGGGTCTGCGCACTTGAGTCATTTTTTTTGTGGGAGTTCAAGTGTACCCCAATTTTCTCCACATGCAGGACAGGCTCTCTTTGAGAAAGTCAAGCTCTCTGTAACATCAAGTATTCTGGTCTCCAGAGCTAACCACCTGCATGGGGGAGTACACAGCGATCCAATATGCTGGTTCCGGGCTGTTTAATCCAACACTCATTTGATGTTGGTTGGAATTCACATGTGGACCAAGTACAGAAAATCTAAGTGATTCCAGCAGTTTAAGTCCAAAGGGAAACATTAGCCGTTGGTATTACATAAATTTAAACAATACCGCATCTCGGTCATGTGTTTTTGGTGGCACTAAGTACTAACTAGTTTACTTGTTTATTCATAATTCATTTTTTTCATTAATTCAACACACAGGTACTGAGTACTTAACTATGATTAACGTTTTCAGTAGGTGCTGCAGAGACACGAACATACGTACAATAAAGTTCTTGCCATTGAAAAGCTTAAAATCTAATGGGGAAGGAAAGACAAAGCACGAGCTCACGTTGTGGGATACTCATATTGCAGGAGAAGCGTGAAAAACTACAGTGGTTCTTTTCTGTTCTGGGCTGTGAAATACTTCTGGTGTGGTGATATGGCCGCAAACGTGGGCTACTTTTTTTTTTTTTTTTAAATTAGAATAATTGGAGAGAAAGAGAAAAATAGTCCTTTTATCTGAGGGGTTGGTAGGATTTGGGGAAAATATGGCAAGCAGGTAGGGTTGGGTCCAAAATAATTTCTTTCCTTAAAAACTTCTCATCCTCTTCTCCCATGATCATCTCGGTTAACTCAACTAACATTGTATTGCATATCAGCCCTAGTCCAGATGTGGCCTGTGGACCCCTCTGGCCTACAAACACTATGGCTATTCCACGCTGAGATAAGAACAGAAATTGATGGCAAGTGTTGAGAAATGGTTCCAGCAATTTGACTGTCCTTTCGAATCCGTTGATGCTCATCATTACACAAAATTGGGGACTGTATTTTGTATAGGTTTCAAAAATTCCATTTTGCTAGTAGTTTATTTTTATTATGTTTTCCAAAACATCTGCCACATATTGGAAACAAAATAATATAAAATTTCTTCTTTACCCTTGGTGGCTTGGGAAGCAGTGGTCCCATACATCTGTTTTCCCGCCAGACTAGAAGCTTCTTCAGGAAAGGAGCTCTCTGCCCTACGTTTGTACTTGGCTCCAAGCCTGTGAATACTGTGCGTACTCCTTCAGAATTCATGGAATGAAATAAAAACTTGAATGGGGTTCAGGCCCATCATCAGTGAATTATTTTCAACTGTTAGAAAACCAATTTGGATTTCTGAGCTTAAAGTAGCGCATGGATTCCTAAGTTCATTCCGTCTTAGGAATCAGCTGTGCCTGCTTTTATGGCCCTGGCGATATATTTAAGCTTCAAGGTCGTAGTCCTGAATGCTAATGTTCTCTTCTTTTGTGAATGTGTACCTGCTCCCTTGCCTTATGTCCTTCATGAGCTGCAAGGTTGAATCCTTAGCCCTCTCCGGTCAAATGTAGTATATTGGACCTGTAGTATATTGGACCAGTTTTATATTTTTCTTAAAGGGCCGACGCAGGAAGCTCCCACATTATTGTTCTTCTAGTAATGGCCATTGTTTGACTGCGATCTCATTTATTCATTTGATCTACCACATATATCCCAAATGGTTATTCTCTACCTATTCTATTATGCACTTGACACCCTGCTAGCATTGGGGATACAAAGAAGAGGAACATCTGTTCCCACTCTCAAGGACTTCCAGTCTGGTGAGGAGAGGGACACACAAATACGGAAGTGCACTAAGGAATTACAGGTACCAGGCTGAGAAAGAGAAGAAGCACGAGGTCTTTAGGAGAAACAAAAGCAAGATGGGGAGTGGTCCACTCTGTGTTGGAAGCTGGAAGAGGCTTCATAGAAGAGGGGTTTCTTTCTTTCTTTCTTTCTTTTTTTTAAGATTTTGTTTATTTATTTGACAGACAGAGATCACAGATAGTCTAGCCCGGTTCAAACCCTGACCGTGCCATTACAGCTATGTGATGAGGCCCATTAGTTCGTGGACCTGGGCCCCAGGTTTCTTATAAGTAGGATGGGCATAATAATAGCCACGGCTTCATAGGGTTTTATGAGTTCTAAAGGAGTGCTTTTACATACAAAGTGTTTGTAACAACAGGTGTTTAGAGAACTCTTTGCATTCCAAAATGAAGGCTCGGGCAAATAAACCCTAACAAGCCTGGAGAGTTTCACCGAGGGTTATATCATAGGGAGCCATCTGTATATGCTAAAGGAGTCTCTGCAGTTCAGGTGGAAGGACTGAACACCCTTCACAATGACTGACTCTATCAGATCCGTGTTTTAGAGGGTCAGTCTGGCTCAGAATAGCGAATGGAGGGGTGCACTGCCAATCAGAGTCAGCAGCAGCCCTCCGGAGATTCAGCGCTCTTCCTGCAAAGACCTGCAGAGTTCATGGATGGGGAGAGTGAAAGAAGTGGTCAGTGTCACTCAGATGAAACCCGAAGGACTGAGTGGTGAGTTACAGGGTGTGGGGGCAGGACGTAGTGGACGTAGTGTAGGATGACTCTGCTGTCAGCTGGCAGGTGACTGGTGAGGTCACCAAGGCTGAGAGCTTTCACGGAGCTAGAAGCTACCGGAGAAGAAGCCAGTGTTGGTGGGGAGATGATGAGTTAAATGTGTCTTGACATCTATCTGCACGGCATCGACGTGGAGTTGCCCAATAGTTAACTGGATCTAGGAATATGGAGTCCGGTGACAGATGTGACCCCGCTCTATAAAGCTGAAAGCCATATCTTGCTTAGAGAAGGCAGTGGAATCTGTGCAAGTGGGTGAATGACTTGGGAAATTCTTTTTGTTGCAAGGGTGATGTTGAGCGGACATTGCCCCAAAATAATCTCTTTCTTTCTTTTTTTCCAGCCCCTAAGTGGGGCTTGAACACATGACGCTGAGATCAAAGCCTGAGCAGAGATCAAGAGTTAGATGCTTAACTGGGTGCCTCTAGAGCCTGTGCATCTCTTTTTATAATTTACATCTTCCATGATGACCCCCCTCTAGGTATGGTCCTGCTACCACCATCATCACGGCCAACCTCATCATTGCAACCACCACCATCACCAATATCATTACGCCCCCGTCCTCACCATTCTCACCAATGCCACCCTTAGCTAATATCCACTGGTCACTTACTATGTCCTGGCACGTGCCAAGGCTTCATGGGCATTCTTCTATGACCTGCCCAGCCGGCACTCTTAATGTTCCCACGTTACAGGAGAGGAAATGGAAGCACGAACCGGTCACACGACTGGCCCCACTCATGCATCTAAGAAGTGGCAGGATTCGAACTCAGGTGCACTGGATTATCACCAGCCTGTCGTTTCCTACCTGAAAACCCGTTCCGGAACCTGAGAGCACGTGACCCGCTCAGAGCCCAGGTACGGAATTTTATCGAGGATTTTGGAGAGTCTCAGAACATTCTGTGTTACCAGTTTTGTCTTATTCACATTCTTATATCAATTATTAAAGTGAGTTACTGATAGAAATAAGGCTTGCCACCCTTCAGAGCTGAAGTACCATGAACTATGCCAAGCACTTGGTAGACGTTATTTTTATTTATCTCAATCAATATCCCCATTCATCAGATGGAAATATCGAGGCTCAGACTGGTGAAGCAACTTGCTACAGCCAGTCAGTGGCGCAGCAGGGATCTGATCGCAGAGCTGCCTTTTCATGCCATTACTGAGAAATTGGAATAAAATGTGAGACAGTGAGAGTGTAGGGGAAATGTCAGCTTCACGAATGTCTCTATCTTCCTAAAGTGCTTATTGTATTTGGTCCTGGTGTTCCAAAGCCTGGTGAGATGAGGCAGAGGCAGAGGAAACACCCAGAGGCTTTCCCTGCACCGGGCTCTCCGAGCTGCCTGGGGTGGTGTGGACTCTTCCCCCACGGTTTCCTAATGCACTTGTCCTCACCCAGCCCACGCTCATGCACAGCTCCCGGGCAACACCATGTCGCTTTGCCTCCCGCTAATGGGTAAAGTTGTCCACTTACTCGATTCTGACAATTATGGTTTTGAAAGAAGCTTCTGAACGTTTAATCATTGGGAATGCTTAGTCACGAAGAGAATGTCTAAGAGACTTGCAAAGCAAATAAATAATTCTGCCCTACCTCCCCTAGAAGGTGTGGTGGGGGCTGTTGGGGTGATAATTTTTGAAATGGATTTGTCAGATACATGCAATATGTTATTAGATCTTGACTCTTGTGCCTTCTAAGTCAGGGTGCCCTGGTATGGTCATTCTGAGAGCAGATGAAGAAGTCAAGGCTGGGCAGAGAGTGGCAGGGGAGGGACACCAGGAGCGTGTCATCATCAGACCCAGAGGCTTTCCAGTTTTGCGAACTTGGACTAATGTTCTAACACCCCTAAGCCTTGGATTCTCTATCTGAAAAAGCGGGGATACGGAGAGAAGCTCTTCGTAGGGCTCCCGAGATGGTTGCCAAGAGTGACCGCAGCAGAAACAATAGCTATTTATTATTTTTCTTAATCACAGTCTTGATCTACCTGATAATCTCATCTACACAGACCAGCTGGGTGAGCCCCGAGTTGTCCCCTGCTCTTTATTTAGCCCCATTGTTCAGATGGAAGGTTAGAAGGCTGCCTGGTGGCTGACCAGGGATTTTCTTCTGCCCATTAAAATGCTATCATTTACCTGGCACCAATCGTGATGAACACAGGGGCGGGACACGGGCCTCACCCACTGGGTTGTCCTGAGTCTGTTCCCTGTTTTAGTGACACAAGAGGCTAAGCAGGGGTTTCATCTTACTCAGGGAGAAAAGATTCTGCTGGTTTTGCAAGTCCAGAATTCCGCAAATTGGCCAGAGGGCTGTCCCTCTCTTCACCCCTGTCCTCAGGTCCTTCTGAGAAAGAAAGAAAGAAAGAAAGAAAGAAAGAAAGAAAGAAAGAAAACTAGAAAGAAAAGGAAAAAACCCTCCACGTCTCTCTTTTCCCAGCCTGCTTCTTTAATTGGACGGTTTAATTGAGTGTGGCCTGGCTTACCCAGTGGCTGTGCTGGGGTTTAAAGACTCGATCGGTTGTTTGCACTAGCACTTGTCCTAGTTATTTGATACTTTCTGCTGTAGGTCAAAGTGACTAGACATTCTGGTTTTACAGGGACTGTCCCCACTGACATGGCTCAAAGTGGTTCTTTTTAGCCACCGTATGACGTAATGGGGCCCTTGATTGTTCCCCTCTCTCCACACAGACTGGAGACACGAAGGGGTTGCTCTTGCAAAATGTTAATTGGAAGGATTAAATATCATCCCTCCCCTTTTTTTCCTTTCTTTAAGTGGGGGTTGGAATTAAAATGGAGAAGGTCCAGGGTCGCCTGTAATTGCAATCTGAAAAAAACTAGGGATTCTAAAAAACCAAACCGTGACGTCATTTCTGTCGGAGAAGGCAATACAGATCTTGGTCAGACCTCCTTGGAGAGGCAGGAAAGTGGCCTCATCGGAGCAAGCCGAAAACAAAGCGTCAGACCCCCTCGGAACAGAGAGTGCCTGCCAGGGCGAAGAAGGACACTCATCAGAGGAGTGCACTCCAGTCAGGGCCCAGAAGGCGGCCCGTGGAACACGGAGCTCCAGCCTTGAACAGGCCCGACAGGCTTTTGAGGGAACATTCCCACCGGATCTATGGAAAAGGTTCCATTTGACTTCCAGAATGTTAAATGGATTTTTAGCCAATCGGATGCTAATGTTCTAGGATTACAAGGGAGGTCAGTGCTCCTTGTGTCTGACTCCCAGATGAGGATATTTCAAGAGTGCTTCCATGGGTCAGGCCGGGCTGTCCCTGTAAAGAGATCTAAAAGATGCCACCAGAAACTCTTTGCCCATTTGCCAAGTTGCAGTCATTTTTTATTGGGTTTCTCCCCAGAGCCCGTTTTTATCATTAGACTGAGGGGAACGATGGCAGGGCAAGGTGCTTGAGGGTTATCATTGGGTTATCTGCCTTTGAGAAGTGGTGCGTTAACAGGTTCAGTTGTGGGCAAGATGGGACCCTGCCGTTTTAGAAAATGCTGTGTTACAGTGTGTGTGTGTGTGTGTGTGTGTTGGGGCATCTGGCTCAGCCTAGGTATCTGTGGTCATTAGAAGCTCATGAAAGGTTGAATTAATAATAATAATAATAATAATAATAATAAATTAATAATTAATAATAATCATCATCTTTGGGGGTGCCTAGGTGGCTCAGTCAGTTAAGCATCTGACTCTTGGTTTTAGCCCAGGTGATGATCTCAGGGTTGTGGGACTGAGCCCCATGTGTCAGGCTCTGTGCCCAGTGTAAAGCCTGCCTGAGTTTCTCTCTCTCCCTCCCCTTCTGCCCCTCCCTCCTCCCCTCCTCTCCTCCCCCTCCCTTTGTCCTTCCTCCTGCTTCCTGCTTATGAGCATGTGCAAGCATGCTTTCTCTTTCTCTCTCTTTATAAAAAAAAAAAAGTGGTAACCTTTGTATAACTTCTGATATACTTTTGGATCTCATGTCATAGGGGAAATGAGTCACTGCCTAATAATGACAATGATGAAATTTATTATTATGGCAGCTAATTTTACTGAGTGCTTACCAAGTGCCAGGAACTGTTCTAAGCATAGATAGATAGGTTTATATGTGTAGTATGTATGTATGTAACTACTCATTTAATATCTGACAACACATAATCTTTACAACATCCTTCCTGCTAGAAACTATTATCTTTGGTTTACAAATAGGGAAATCAAGGCACAGTAAAATTGAGTGACTTGGCGCCCTCTACTGAAGCCCAAGTTAGCTGTGACAATATTAAAGCAGATAGCCAAAGTCTTGATTCACAAGTAGGAATATATATATATATATATATATATATATATATATATATATACACACACACACATATATATGAAATCCTGCCATTTGCAATTGTGTGGATGGACATTGAGGGCATTATGCTATGGGGATTAGGTCAGAGAAGGTTGACTGCCACAAGATCTCACTTATATGTGGACTCTACAAATATTAGACTCAGAGCCCCAGAGCAGCTGTGTTTTGGGGCTGGGCAAAATAGGGGAAAGGGGTTCACAAGGTACAACCTTCTAGTTATAACATGAACAGTCCTGGGGAACGTATGGTAGAGCAAGGCCACTCAAGTGAACGGTAATGCCTTGTATATTTGAAAGTTGCTAAGAGAATAGGTCTGCAAAGTCTTCACAAGAACAAAATTCGCAATGAGGTAAAGGGGTGGATGTTACCTTATTGTGGAAATCATGTTGCAATGTCTGTGTAGATCAAGTTACCATGTTGCACCTAAAACGGATCCAATGTTCTATGTCAATTATATCTCAGTAAAACTGGAAAAAGAAGTTTATAACTTTCCATCCAAATGATGGCCCCGCCCACCATTCTCAAACTTTCCTGGGTCACTGAGGGTATATTGCCTCTTTGGTGAAGATTTTTTTTTTTTTTTTTAACTTCATTGTTCTCTAGCGATACTCCAGTGCTTAACACAGAATTCTGCCAAAGGGAATATTCCGACTGTTTGTGGATGACTTGTTGTATGACTGTCCTCTCGTCTTTCAAGGTGGTATGTGTGCCTTTCCAGGGCTCTCCCTAGGCCATTCTACTTTCTCAGACCTGAGGCATGTCTGAGAAAAATGTCGGTAGCCATTCTACCGACATGGGGCAGGAGGGCCGCAGCGGGGGACCTAGGCCTTCAGTGTATTCCTCACTCTACCCTAAGATGATACCTCCCTGTCCCAAGAGGAACTGAAGACTCAGCGTGTCCAGCTCTGACCAGCTGGCTTGTTCCCGAAGGGTCTTTGTACAGAGCTTTGCTCAGAGAGTCTCGGTTACTGAAAAAGCCTATTTTGTTTTCTTTCTCAAAAACAGGCTGTTCAGCTGACACTGGGGTCAAGTTGGGGCCAGGTCTGGCCTCTGGTCTCTATGTCTCCCAGAAGGAACCAAAGCCTACCTTGTCCCTAAAGATGGGGATTACCTATCTCTCCCTCCCTGCAGAGCCAAGGGGCACTCCAGGATAAGGCCAGTTCTCAAGAATTTTCAGCCTCTCTTGGGAATCTGAGACTTAGAGTGGCATCTTTTTGGTGCAAATAGGCGGTGTCTACCCATTGTCTCTGAAAATGTCGATTGTCTGACAGATGACATAAAGCCCCGCCTCCTCCCAGTCTCCCTTTCTCCTCCTCCTTTTCCTCCTCTTCCTCTTCCTCGTCCTTCTTCTTCTTTTTCTTCTTCTTTTACTTCAAGATTTATTTATTTTAGAGAGAGAGAGCAATCGGGGGAGGGGCAGAGGGAGAGAGAATACCAAGCAGACTCCCTGCTAAGTGTAGAACCCAACACAGAGCTTGGTCCCAAGGCCTCAAAGTCATGACCTGAGGCAAAACCAAGAGTTGGCTGCTTAACTGACTGAGTGACCCAGGCGCCCCCAGATTTTGTCTTCTTTACCTGGTGATGGCTTTCTGGTTCTAAGTCCAGATGAAAAAACAGCACCACCACCACCACAACAAAAAACATGCTTTCAACAATCAGAAGAGATCTTGGCAATTATTTGGTCTGGCAATTTTCTTTTTTTCTCCTTTCTTCAATCCTTCAAAAAAGGTAGAATCTAACAAGAAAAGTGTATAAAGCAGACATACAATAATACAAATGATTATAAAGCAAATAATACCTAGGTTTCTCTACCCTGGCCAAGAAACAGAACATCACTGGCATTCTGCAAGTGTCCTGGGTTTCCTTCAGAGTCACAGCTCTGTCCCTCACTCCTGAAGGGAAGCACTACCTTCAATTTCACCTGATCTTCTGTGTAATGTGACTATCAGGTCACATTATCTCTACCATTCTCCTATATAGATAGGCTCATAGTACATCTGTCATTTCATGTCAGTATATTTGTAAGATTTGTATTATCATGTGCAGCCATCACTTTGCTCCTTTTCATTTCTCTTTAGTTCTCCCATGAAGTAATATGTCAGCATTGATGAATGCATGACCCACACATGGATTGCCCATTTTGGGTTACTACCATGGTACTGTATAGATATCCTTTACACCCAATCTGGTGGACACATACTCGCACACCTCTCTCTAGTGTAGGGTGCATACCTTGCATTGGGATTGCTGGGTCATGGGGACATGTCTATAAGGTCAGACTTTTCACCCTCATCACACTCTGGCCAGCATTTGCCTTTGGCAGACCTTTTAGTCTTTTGCCAATCTGATGGATGTGCATGTAGTGGTAGTCTACTGTGGTTTGTGTTTTCATTTCTCTGATTAGCAACGGTGTTGGACACTTTTCCACATTTTTTTTGACCACTTGGATTCACTCTGGGAAGTGTCTATTTATGAATTTCTTTTGCTCATTGGCTTTTCTGTCTTTTTTATACTTGATTTGTAGATATTCCTTTCCTATCATAGAGTTGCATGTCTTTCAAATAATTTCTCTCATCCCATAGCTTGTTTTTTTTCCACTTGCAAGATGATGTCTTATGCTAAACCAAAAGTTTTTTTTGAAGATTTATTTATTTTTTTAACAGACAGAGACCACAAGTAGGCAGAGAGACAGGCAGAGAGAGAGGGAGAAGCAGGCTCCCTACTGAGCAGAGAGCCTGATGTGGGGCTCAATCTCAGGACCCTGAGATCATGACCTGAGCTGAAAGCAGAGGCTTTAACCCACTGAGCCACCCAGGTGCCCCTAAACCCAAATTTTTAATTCAAATGCTCATTTGTCCATCATCTGTGATATGGATATTACTTTTTGTATCTTGTTCAGGAAATCGTTCCCTGCCTAAAGATTTCTTTAGTTTCACTCTAAGAGCTTTATAGTTTTGTCTTTCACATTTAGCTCTTTAATTCTTATGGAGTTGATTTTTACATATGATGTGAGTTAGGGATCCACTGGCATTTTTTTTTCTCCATGAATACCCCGTTGTCTCCCTACAGTGGGACAGACCATCCTTTCCCCCTCTGGTCACCCCACTGGTCGCAGTATGTACATGTGTCTGTTTCTGAGTTCTACTGTCTTATTTTTCTATCTTTGGGTCAAGATCCCACTGTTTTAGATCTACAGCTTTAAAATAAGGCATGGCATCTGGTAGAGCAAATTCTCTCATGTTGTTTTTCTTCTTCAAGAATGTTTTTGCTCTTCTTTCCCCTTTGCATTCCCATATGAGAGAGAGAGAGAGCGCACCAAGCTTAAAATCATGCAGGCATCAGTGGGCCATGTCTCCTAAGATCCATTTTTCTTCTGGGATCAAGAATGCTTCCGTACTTCCTCTTTGGGTGCTGGGCGACCTGCATGTGTTTGGTATCATTATATTTCCAACTTCTACCTTAATGGCCTTAACCAAGACCCCTACGAGGTCCTGATATGCTAAAATATTACCACGGAATCGTCAAAGGGAATCACAAATATGATTTTTTGAAATTGTTTGGTGAAATTTGTGAAAATGTGGAATGTTGACTCCCCCTCTCTGAACACAAGGCCTGGGCATAATGCTCCCCACCTATACTTTTCTTTTGATCACCTGCAATACCCTTTGGCTGCTGTGAACCCTGCTCATTGCCCATTGCCTTCAGAAAAACGGATTCACACACCTGGTCAGCCACGTGGCCCTTGCTGCCTCCCATGCTTCCTCCCTCTTTTCCTTCTAGCAAATTATTGGTTTTTGCCATTAGTCTCATGAACTAGTTTTAAACCACTAAAGCATCTGACTTTCCCCGAGACTCTGCTCTAGAGGAACTAGTGAATATAATTTTTTAAAGATGATGAGGTGACCAATTAAACTCTTCCTCCGTGATGAAGGAGGATGGGGGGGCGGGGGACATCACATGGCACCCTGATCCAGGGTACTCGATGGCCAGAATCTCTGTTCAGTGACATGAAGCCAGAGCTAGACTTCAGGGGACATTCTTGCTTATGAAGAGAGTAAGCCCTATGCTTCCTGCTTCCCAAGCCAAGTGGAACCCAGGCTTATGTGTAGGAGTCTCTAACAAACCATTAGGACATCATTTATTCATATATTTCTCCCTCCCAGGCCATTTAGGGAGAAGAAAACCGTGATTTGTTTTCTCCTTTCAGTGAGGAAGATGAAAAACGAAACAAGCAAAACCAAACAAACATCTGAAATCCAGTCCCTAAAAAGACGAATTAGAGTTTTGCCAACAAAACAAGGATAGGAGGGCTTGGCTATGGAATTAAGGCTGCAAGGGAAGCCAGCAGACTCCCAGCTCTCAGCCGGGTGGTTTGATGCCAGTGTCCCCCGGCAAAGAGGTTGTCAAGCATTATTTTCCAAAATTTTGTTATGAAAACAGTGCCTTTCATTTTCTGAATGTTACAATGTATTATGATATTGAATGTGCTTTTTAAAAATAGGGTTCCTTGTCCCCCCCCAATATTGGTCCCTACTACCCATCACCCTCTGCTTGAGGATCAGTGAACAACGCAGGTCAGTTGCTCTACTCATCACACCAGAACTCACAGCCAATTCTGGTGAAAGTTCTCGGGGTATGCTCCACGGGAAATCTAACAGCAATCTTTGCAATATTAATGAAGTAAAGTAGGGGAAGGTCGGTGTTTCTCTAAAAATATAATGTGCATACCGTGGTCCAAGTTTCTTGAGACACATCAAAATCATCACGTGGACATGAATTATGCTCTAAGGGATCTATGACATTCCAATTGGCTATTAATACCCTTATGAGTTTTGGATGAATGAGATTTCTTATTTAAGCTCTCCCTAAGCCTTAGAAAGAAATTTCTGATTTTTGTTTCTTGAACTGTGGCTAGAGAAGTAGATCACTGTGGGCTCAGTGGGTTAAAGCCGCTGCCTTCGGCTCAGGTCATGACTCCCAGAGTTCTGGGATCGAGCCCCATATCGGGTTCTTTGCTTGGCAGGGAGCCTGCTTCCTTCTGTCTCTCTGCCTACTTGTGATCTCTGTCTGTCAAATAAATAAATAAAATCTTAAAAAAAAAAAAAGAAGTAGATCACTGGCTAATGAGGGAAGAGGATACAAAGAGGAAAATTTGTCCCACGTCAAGAAATAAGTCCAAACCAAGAATTCTTCACAATTCCTCAGGCTTAATATAGTGCAGGGTGTGTAGGCGATAATCAGTAAATATGTTTAGACAAACAGTTTCCTGCCTAGACACACATACTTGAGGGCTAGTCTTGCTGCTCTTGGGGGAAAACGTTGGGTGTGGTAGCAGAGGTATAGTGAGGAGAAAACAGAGATCTTGATTTCAAAGGCTGTCTCTGCTACTTACTACATGACCTTGGAGAAATTACTTAACCTTCTGAGCCTCGATCGTATCATCTGTGAAACAGGAATTATAATACTTTGTAATATTATTTATAGGGATTATAAATAAAGTATGAGAAGTGCTGGGCACATACTTGTTTCTCATTAAGTGGTAGCTATTTTTATTGTGGATAATAAAAGAATAACAATATTAACTTCAGCATTTTTTTTATGGAAAAGCTTCCCTGAGCTAGCTCCCTCTTAAATCCCTATAGCGTCTGGCTTTACCCCAAATTTCTGAAACATGTAGCCTTGGTGTGAACTCTGCATCCATTCCCTTTTCTGTAATCCCCATAGACCCCAAGTTCAGCTGACCCCAAAGTGCCCAAGTCAGAGGGGAATTAATGGGATATTTGGCCAAGAACTCTAAATGGAGATCTTCCAAGGACAGAACATTCTGGAACCCATGAAGTTTTATATCTTCTTCTCACAGTGGCCAGGGTCAGAGCAAAGCTAGAGGAAAACTGGTCTAAGGAGACCCAGACCTAAAAAAGGCTAAGAGCTGTGTGTGTGTGTGTGTGTTGTCAATAATATGGACTGGTATCATATATAGATTTCTTTTGGCAAAATGGCCAATCTTGTGAGTGGTGACGTTAATTTGAAAAATGAAACAACTTTTAGTAGCTAAAATGTAATAGTTTTAAAAATTCACTGTAATGATTTGAATGTCATTTTTAATACTATTATATTAATTTTATATGCTATAGCTCCAGTGAGAGTCATTGTCCCATTTTAAATTTGATCATCTTATTCACAAATACAGCTTTTAAAAACATGGAGAGTCATATAATTGATGAAGCTATTCTCTTTTAAATTCCCTTAGGTTGTCAGGGGTTGGAAGAGGATTTTTTCTTAAATTAACTTAATTAGAGGACAAGTTCTTCCTTTTATTCATCTTTGGATCAGCAGAACCTACTTAGCATAGTGACTGACATACAAAAGGTAAAAAATAAAGGTTTGTGGGATAAACAGAAGAACAAACTATGAAGATACAGCATGGGGGTGGTAGGAAGACCTCCATTTTGGCCTTGGCTCTATCACTCACTTGCTGTGTGACCTAGACAAGTGACTTACCCTCTCTGAGGCACACTCTTCCAATGGTGAGGCAAAGCAGTAACAATACCCAAGGGTTGTTCTGCTCCCCTCACAAGATTGGTGTTGGAGTGCAAATGAAATTGTGGAGATGCTTTGTAAACCAGAATGATTATAAAAACTATATAGGACTCTTTGCTGTTTTTTTTTTTAACTTTATTTACTTATTTGACAGAGAGTGTAAGCAAGGGGGGCGGCAGGCTAAGGGAGAGGGAGAGGCAAGCTCCTTGCATGATGTGGGACTTGGTCCCAGGGCCATGAGATCATGACCTGAGCCAAAGGCAGACGGTTAACCAACTGAACCACCCAGCCAACCCCATCTTTGCTGTTTTTTTACATTTTTAGTTGAGTTGCCTATTTGTTTCTGAGAGGCCAAACAAGTTGGGGATAGCTCATATTCTCACTTAGGCCAGGCTGTATAGTGACTTAAATAATGGTAATAATATTGATGGTATCATTTATTGAGCAGGTATTATAAGCTAGATATTGTGTTAACCACAGTGCATTATTTTTAATTTGCACAACAGCTCTATAATGCAGGAATTAGTATTATTTTACAGACAATAAAATGGGGGCTCAAGTGGCATCCATCATTTGGTCGGTCGGACTCCCAAAATTCATACTCTTTCCACAATGTCATAATGTCCCTCACATTTGCTCATACTGGCTGCTGGAAACCTAACCCTGATTGGCTTTTCTAGCCGCACAAACCCAGGAGCCTTCATCAAATGAAGCTCAAAACAGCCCCCTCCTGATTAAACTAGCCAGGGTCGATTCTGTGTCTGGCAAATAAAAACCGTCCGAGATTCGGAGTCGTGACATTCAGTCTGTAGAACGTCTCGGCCACTCCAAGACTTTTGCCCCAGGTGGGTCCCCTCCACGGTTCTGTGGCCTGAGCCAAGGGCATGGGAGCACTGTTTCTCAGAGTACTTCCTGACATTGTGCTGTAGCTTCTGACAGCCCACTGGTCATTTATTAACATTTTCAGGAGTTTTGGAGGCCACTGACATTACTGGTAGAAATCAACGATGGGGGATTTCTATCACAAGCAGGCAAATGCTCCAAATCAGGTCCCTCTTACCTTCTGGAAGGTTAAACATCCACCAACCCATCACTGTCCGCATACCTTGTCATTTGTACTTTTTGCTACAGGACATTCTGTGAAATGTGCTGCTAGGTTTCATTCAGTGCCCGGAGCTTCCGGAGACTTCCGCTATGAATCAATCTCCCATCTGAAAAATAGGCTTTGTAAAAACTCTGCTGTTTTCCTTCCTAAGCCTAGAAGCCCCTTTCGTGGCTTTTGTCTCCAAAACTTCAGGATCCAGAACAAATGTCACCTTCTTGGGCCTCTAGGGGCTCCCCAGGCAGAATCAGTCACGCCACATTCGAGGCCCCTGCCGTGCTGGGACATGAATGGGCTCACCTCGATCCTGCCCTTTGTAAACAGATCCTCTGTGCTTGCACATGTTCTACTCTATTCTAGAGGCTCACGCAACCCTCATAACTGCCCAAGAAGGCAAGTGCAATGATCAGGCCCATTTTATAGGTGAGGAAACAGAGGCACCGAGTTGAAGTAACTTGCACATGGTCACGAGTGTTTGAGCTTGCCTGGTCTGGCTCAGAGTCCTTGCTCTCAGTGCTCTTGCTTCTGTATCCGCCCCCCTGAAGATGATGAAGATGTATGGTGTGTCTTCTTGTTTTGTGTGTTTTGAGGCCACGGTCTGGGTCTTACTCATTTTGGTGTCTGTGCCTACTTGACCCGCACGGGGCTCTTGGCCCACACACCCTAGGGGGTGGATGTCTCTGTTGTTTCCTGGCTGTCTCCTTCTTTTGCAAATCCTTGCGTGGAAATACACTTAACAAGGAATTGGGAGGGGAGCTGCTCTGGAAGACAGGTGTCCCCCTTGGACTTCTCTGTGCCCCTTGAGGCAGGCCCTCCGGCTCTGCCCAGACTCTCTGGCTCCCACAGCATGATTTTGTGGACTGCCGGCTTGGAGCACAGCCTCCAAGTTTCTATGCAGGAAATAAGGTCTCCACATCAGCTGTCAGAGCTGAAGACTGAGTGCTGCCAGAGCTCATGTCGTGCCCATGATTTAGGGGAAGTGGGGCCCACAAGGAACGGAGAGGGAAAGCCCTTTGCCAGCCAAGAGATCCCCCCGTGGAGGACAGCCAGTGACTCTCTGAGGCAGGACAGACCTGCAAGAAGTTCAGCTGGAGGAGGGGAGACAGAGACAGAGTTGGAAGGACGGGGCCCTGCTTCCTGGATTTGCCGGGCTTTACTGGATTTGCCGGGCTGCATGAGTCACAGGGCCCCACTGCATCTTCGAATGAATGGGCCTCCCAAGATTAGGCCTTGGCACCAGTGGTCTGCGTACATATTGGTGTCTCTGGGAAGGCTCCTCTTTTCCCTGTGCCACTAAGTAGAACCTCAGTGTTTTTGGGGAATCCATCAGAGTGCCTAGGACGGCTGCTGAAATAGCAGCACTCAGTATCAGTAGCTGCTTGTGGAATACCCAAGCCAGTGCCAAGGACTGGGAACACCCTTCCTGTGATGGCCTGGAGGGAGCCACGCTCTCTATTGCACCCCCAGCTCAGCTCTCCACCAAGCGATGGCCCTGGGGACACGGCCACAGGTGCTGTTTGGAAAGCTTGCACCCAGAGCCCTCCTACAACCTCCTTTCCTGGCAGATGGGGACTGGGATGGTGGGAGTCATGCTTGGCTCCCATGCGTGGGAGACCGTGTGTGTGTGTTGGAGGATTGCTGACCTGTCCTTCCTGCTGATGTCCTGCCTCACCAGACTTCTCTCTGTATGTCACATAATGATATCTCTATACATGGCCAAGGCCATGTTCACAATCCAGCACACTGTGCAGAAAAGCCTGCTCTCTAGAATGTACCCAGCCCAAGCAAAGCATGACAAGAGATGCCCAGTGACAAGCCCAGGAGCAAAGCTCCAGTCAATTTGATCTGCAGTCAGGCAAAATTCTTTCCACCTTCCACCTCTGGGGTGTTTCCAGGACCCAAGGGTTGCCTCCCATGGGTCCATCGGACAGCAAGGGGGAGCAGACCAAGAAGGAGCCCAGGTAGACACGGCATGTACAACTGTTTGGTTTATTGTTGGCCTTGGTAATAGAAACCACATGGTTCTGTGCAGACCTTGCCATGCCTGGAGGGCTCAGGTCCTCTTCTTATCCAACAAGATCTCTGACTACAGCCAGGCTGAAAGTGACATGGTCTGCTTAGTAACGCTCAATATCCTCTTACGGGATCCTCTGACTCAGAACTCACAGACAGGATGTGATCTCAGCCCCTCGCAAATCCTCATGCCCACGGGCATGGCTGTGGGCTTCCTCCAGTTTTAACTGGGGTGGAAAGAAATAGTAAGCGTATGTGTGTAGTAGAGCAAGAGGAATGTCTCAGGGAGGGTCTTGGGGAGGCTCAGGGAGCTCCAGAGGACCGTTTCTTCTTCCTGACTGCTTTCCCTGTCATCCAGCCCTCAGTACTTTCTGCAGCAGTGACCATCCAGGAGGCACCTGGCTGGCCTCCTTTTCTTTAGTCTCTTAACCTCAACGCATCTTCTGTGCGGGTACCAGAGCCTCTGTACTCAAGACCTGCTTCATTGCATCCAGCATGTTCTGTCCAACCATGCCCTCCCTTCCTCGTTCCATTCTGGTCCACAAAGTTGCCCACCACCCTCTCCCCATTCCTCTCTTCCCTACCTCCTCGCACTCCCCTCTCTTGCTTCTCCACGGCCAGCTGGTCAGTTTTCTTGTGGTTGAAACCATCTATCCTGTTAGTTCCTCCAACTAACACTTGAAGTCTATCCTTGCTGGAAAAGCCTGTGTGGTGCACAAGCCCTTCCTGGAAATACCGCCAACCATCGTCGTTGCCACGGCTGCCAAGTAGCACATCCTCACATCAGGCACTGGGCTAGGGACGTCACAGGAACCCATCTTCAGAATCATCCTACAAGGTGCACACCATTATTACCCCCACTTTACAAACACACGACCACCAAGGATCGAAGGGATGAAATGATTTGTCACAGGCCTCAGAGCATTAGGCTTACATCAGGGACTTGGACTTAGATTTGTCTAATGTCAAAACCTGAGCTCGTGATCATGATAAGACACAGTCTCCCTCATCAATCCTACACTCTTCTTATCTTGAACCCCTTCAGTGTTTATGTATGTAGCTTGGGATCCATCCTTAGATGCTTGGATTATTAGAGATGAAGAAAGGTTTTTTTTGTTTTGTTTTGTTTTGTTTTTAAGATTTATTTATTCATTTGAGAGAGTGAGTGTGTGTGTGAGCAGGGGGAGCGGCAGAGGGAGAGGGAAAATCTCAAGCAGATTCCCTGAGTGCAGAGCCCAACATGGGGCTTGATCTCATGACCCTGAAATCATGACCTGTGCTGAAATCAAGAGTTGGAAGATTACACTCTGGAGAAAAGTATGGAGGTTCCTCAAGATGTTAAAAATAGGGCTTCCCTATGACCCTGCAATTGTGCTACTGGGTATTTACCCCAAAGATACAGATGTAGTGAAAAGAAGGGCCACATGCACCCCAGTGTTCATAGCAGCAATGTCCACAATAGCCAAACTGTGGAAGGAGCCCAGATGCCCTTCAACAGATGAATTCATGAAGATGTGGTCCATGTCTACAAGGGAATATTACTCAGCCATCAAAAGGATGAATACCCACCAGTTACATTCATGGATGGGACTGGAGGAGATTATGCTGAGTGAAATAAGCCGAGCAGAGAAAGACAATTATCATATGGTTTCACTCATGTGTGTAACATTAGGAATAGTGTGGAAGTCCACAGGGGAAGCGGGGGAAAACCGAAGGGGCAGAAATCAGAGAGGAAGATAAACCATATGAGGTTACAGACTCCAGGAAACAAATGGAGGGTTTCAGAGGGGAGGGGGTTAGGGGGAGGGGTAAGAGGGTGATGGGTATTAAGGAGGGCACATGTTAAAATGAGCACTGGGTGTTACACGCAAACAATGAATCATGGAACACTACATCCAAAACTAATGAGGTACATTTAAAAAAAAGGAGTTGGAGGCTTAACTGACTGAGCCACCCAGGTGCTCCAACAAAGAGAGATTTTTGAGATCAGATGGTACAAGGCAATCTTTAACGTTTATTTATTTATTTGGAGAAAGGACACAAATGCTTACATGACGGCCCTTGGACGGAAAATGCGGGAGAAGCTGGCACGGAGGGTCTGGTACATGGTAAACCCTCAGTAAGCACTTGTCAATCGAGTGAGTGAATGAATTAAGTCACGTCAAGAACTAGAGTTGAGTTGGGTCTGGGTGGTGGTTGGTGGGGAGGTGGTGTGTTTCCAGGAATATGGATGAAGTTTTGCAACACAGGACAAATAACTGGCTTTGAATGCTGCTGACAAGCTGGTCTTTAAAGAAAATCGCAACACATGTGTACAAAGAGATGAGTCAGTGAGGAAGAGTTATAGAACCTGACAGGCATGGTGAAGAGATCAGCAGTGGTCTCGGATTGCTCAGTGAGTGTGCTGAGCATCTGTACAGCAGCCCCTGGACCATCTCTGCCTACTGGCTGGGGGGATGGGCCTCTGTGTCACATGGTGGCCTCCGGCGTTTGGCATTGTTCATCCCAGGGCTCCGAAAAGCATGATTCCTGCAACGGGTAAAGTGCCAGGTGTTTTAGGCATTCTGCTCTATGGTGTTATCTGGCTCGGTGCTTTTCAAACTTTAATGAGCGTATGAGTCACTCGAGCATCATTTTAAAAGGCTGACCCTAATTTAATAGATCTTGCATGGAGCCCAAGAATCTGTATTTCTGATGAACTATCAGGTGATGTGGAGGCTGCTGGTCTGACCACCATACCTGGAGTCCCGTGGTTCTAGAGGCGGCATGGAGAAGCACGTCGGATTGCGTCCGAAGCTGTTCTCTGTTCTGTTCATGGCACCCTCTTCTGATCAAGGATCGACACTCCATGGGCCAGATTGTCAACAACAGGCTGGCCTCCCACTTGGCTGGTGACGATCCTTCCCTTGGGACTCTGGATCCAGGGGACCATGGGGTTATTATGGGAACAGAAATAGAGAAGCATCCAAACTCCTGCTTCCTAGAAATGCACACCAGACATCCACCCCAGGAAGGTCTTAGTCACTCAGAAACTCATGTTTATTTCCAGGGCCTCATGCATTGGAGACCATCCCCAAATGCCAAATGAACCAACAAAGGAATCGGGAGGAGGATCTCGACAAAGAATCTATAGTCACCCTACATATTATTAAAAGTAATTCAATGACAGGATGAAGAACTGAGGCAGAAAATCACCTCTGTAAACAAAAAAGAGATGTTTTAAAGACCTTACATGAACTCGTAGGCATATGACTCACGGGGACATCCTACCTCCTCCGTCAAACCCTACTTGTGCTTTCATATTTGTAAATGAGAGTCAAATAGTTTATTATCAACATAAACGGAATGATGTGGCATCTCACCTTTTGTACAATTTCATCGTCTGCTACTCGTTTAAAAATAGCTTTATTGAGATATAATTCACATGTCATAAAACTTACCCTTTAAAGCTGTTGTTTGTACTTATCTTACAACCGACTTTACAAAGCCCGGCTGTCTGTGATAGATGAGAAAAGGCAGTTGAACATGAAGCAGGAGGG
The DNA here is from genome assembly GCF_022355385.1 of Mustela nigripes. Taxonomy (NCBI): domain Eukaryota; kingdom Metazoa; phylum Chordata; class Mammalia; order Carnivora; family Mustelidae; genus Mustela; species Mustela nigripes. The sequence goes on along the minus strand of NC_081560.1, from coordinate 117,906,748 downwards.
GCAGCAGGCAAACGAAAAGATAGGGCTCATGGAGAGAGACAAGACAAAAATAATACTGAAAGAAACCCAGAGAAGCCCCAAGAAAGCCCAGTAATCTGGAACTGTTTAGTTCAGGGGAAACCCCTCTCTAACAGGCTTCCAAATGTCCCAAGAGGATGACTGTATACAACCCAGTAAATAATGGATGTTCATGAGGATGTCCTCGGGAAACCCCGAGTTATACTCTGTGTCCTCTGCTTAAAAAGGCAGAGATGCCTGTGATCCATTAACACAGTTTCATGGCAGTGGTAATAGTAATATATCTATATATGTATATATATATTTTTAACTTTTAATTTTTTCTTTTTTTAAGTTTTGGGTGCTTTAGGAGTAAGTCTTCAGCTCCGTCCACAATGAGTCAATCCAGGGGGTTTCAGAAAGTTGGTATTTTACGGTATGAGGGTAGCCGAGACTGAGGTTTGGAAGGAGGGCTTCTAAGTCCAGAAATTAAACATGGTCATGGCTACAAAGTGTTGGAAGCTGTAAAGATCTCAGAAATAGATGAGATCAGTGCTCTGAGGTTATCTGACAAGACCACGTTAGAGTCTGCCTCTGACCTCTGCCTTCCTAACTCACCTTCCTGGCTGGCCCCTTTCCAGGCCACAGTGGATGTTAGGACCCTACCAGCCTCCCACGTTGCTTCTGATAGCTCTGGGCAGTGGGCCTCTCTGACTACGGGATCTTGGGTGTCGTCACTGGGATCTGAGCCTTTGCCATCACTGATTTTGACATATCACCGGTATTGGCCTGATCCTACCAGGGAGAGATGCATCCCCCAAATCTTTGGTAAGGAAGCATCCATACTGTCTTCTCCTTGATTTCTTATCACTGGAGAAGTGATAGGAGATACCGCTGTTTCCCTGGGTGCTCACTCTGCTGATTCTCGGTTTCCTTCCCTTGGTCGATTCTACTCGTCTTTGCCTGGCTGCGTGACTTGCTCTGAGAGTATCTCAGTTTTATCCAGGTTCATGCAGCCCGTAAACACAAGTTACATCTTCTCCTACTACCTTATATACTATACTCTGCATATATATCCCAAACACTCAGAATGGTTTCCTCTCCAGACTCGGAGCCATAGCATTTACCATTGAAACATGCTCGATGCTGCATTCACCGTCTTCTGACTTCCACTGGTCAAAACCTCCGATGACCTCACTCCTTCACCAGCACCATCATGCAAATCTGACATGCGAGGATCCTTCTGACCGTGGCCTGTTCCTCTTGCAGCACCGTCACCGACAGGATGCCGTGAGCTCTCCACCTTCACTACCCCGTCCAGGACCACCATGCTGAGTTCTCTCCCTCCTGCCTTGCCCTTGATACACTTGCTCCTCCGACCAAGATCAGGAAGAGCTGTTGGTGTTCCCAGAGCCCACAGCACGAACCAAGGAAGCAAACAAGGCATCCAAATGATAGCATGAATTTCCCTCGAATCAGTAATTCACTGTGACCCGGAATGTTCGAAGAAATTGAGATCCGGCCTGACGCCATACTTTACAGACAAAAGAAAATGAACAGAAGTCTAAAACGAAATACGGTTCGGGACATGGACCAAACAAAATGGAAACAGCTCGCAGAGTGATGAAAGCTCGATAAACTTCTTTATGTTTCGATGGGATTGCTTTTGCTGAATGCAAGGGCATGGCTTAAATTTTGTTTTGAAACCTATCTGTGTTACGTAACACAGTAACTGTGCCTTCTGCCTTGTCCTTGTATGAATGCAAGTACCCTGAGATCTTACATAACGTTCACGCTGCAGTTTAATGGAAAGCAGAGGCTGAAGGCATCTATCACAGCAAATAAAATGCCCAGCGAAGGAGATTATTGTCCATACACATGAGGACAGGTCCTATATTTCTTCGGAGGTGGCCACCAGGATCAGGAATTTGGGGAATGGCTAACAGGCTTCCAAAGTCCGGGGAGCCAGAAGTGAGCACAGCGTGGGCTCCTTTCCTGCAAGTGCACCCTTCCTGCGTGGCCTGTTTGCTGCTTGTCCTGCTCTCTCCTGCTCTTCTCTTAGTCCCCTCATGCTCGCAGGGGCTCAAGGTTACTTGCTACCCCTTGACCTTGGTCACAGTGCCCCTCCCTGGACAGATGACATCTCAGCAGGCTGCATGGGACCCTCCCAGGAGAGTTTACAGGGTTCCCCACGGAGCAGAACCTCTGCTGGTCTCCATTTCCCCAGCGTGGCTCCCGTGGCATGCGTCATCGTGGCCGAAGCCTTGTCTGAGAGCCCTGGGATCTGAGGGGCTCATGCCACGTTCCTCCTCCCCAACCCACTCTGAGCTTTGCCATAAAGCTTCAGTCCCTTCACGAACCTATGATTTTCTTTTTTAACGTAGAAGGTTCTTCTTAAGTATTGGCAGGCTTTCTTGCTCGGCTTCCTCTCTCTTGGTTCTTCTCCCTTCCTGTGCTCCATTGTCAAAGTTCTGCACAGGCACGGATGGTGTGTGAATATTTGCTCTCAAGTAGCACTGTCACTTTATAGTAGATTTAAAAAAAATTTTTTTTTCTTGTAAATGGAAAGGGACCAGAACTTGAAGTCCAGGAAACATCTAGAATCTGAGAATGTAATCTGAGTGGGGAAGGGGATGTAGAAGAACAGGGAATACGGTTTGGACTTTATCCCCCCCCCCCCACGCCTTCTTTTCTTCTTCCAGGTTCTCTCCTACTTTACAGCTATTATTTCACTCTCTAGCTTTTATTTATTTATTATTTATAAAGGAGCCTGATGCAGAGCTCGATCCCAGGACTCCAGGACCTGAACCACAGGCAGATGCTTAACCCATGAGCCCCCCAGGCACCCCCCAACCTCTAGCTTTTAAAAGAGCCCCCTCTTCCATGCCTCTATGCAGTGCAGACTCCGTTCCAGCCCCAGGACAAAATCAAACCCTTTCTAAAAAGCAAATGCAGACTAATTTTCACAGCAGGGGAGAGGCATTTAAGAAATTAATTCATTATGCTGCTTTTGACATTTCTACTTTCAAGGATAAATATTTCTTTAATTACAGCCTCTCGAGAAAGCATTTGCTAAGATGGGCTCCTGTTTATGAAATAGAAGGTTTGCAGACCACCACGGCCAACAGGCCTTGAGGGATGACGATGAGAATGTAAGGAACACACAAAAAAATCTCAGAAGCACAACACAAAAATTTTGGAACTGTTTGGAGAGAGAGACACATACATTGAACAAGTCTGTTCCTTGTTTCCACTGCCGATGTGCCAGAGTTTAATCTCAGGTGTGTTTACACATGTACCTGCCCAAAAGCGATCTGTAGCCACTGGGCTCACTGGCCTTGGGTTCTGCCTCTAGGACACTGGTTGTTGATTTAGTTTGGGGGCGGAGGATTGTGGTATTTTCTCACAGGGACTTTAGGATCTTATATCAAAGATGGATCACATGTCCTGAATTTGACATTGTCTTTAAAGAACTTTAGCAAGACAGCTATAAATATATTTTTGGTCACCTTCATCATGAAGATTCCCATACCTAGAAATGGGTTTGAAAAAAGCAAAGCATTTTGTCAGGGGAAGGCCTGAGAGGCACTCACTCTTCATTCTTGACCAAGTGGGTCTATGTCCTACATCTGTCTTAACTCCTTGGCCTTGGCTTTCCTTTGTATCTAGAGTTAGCTGTTGGCTCCGAAGATCCTCACGATAATTTAGATCAATTTTTAGTCTATTTCTTTATTGTTATTTAGGAACTGCTAAGAAAACAGCCCCTCAGAGCCAGATCCACCCCCAAAATTATAGATCTGTATAGCGTTTGATTTGCCTCCTACTTCTCTCTATCTAAAGGCACCATGGATTATCCCAGTGACACATACCTTTTCAAACTCCAATCTGACAAATCTCTCTCTCTCTTTTAAAGTATAAAAGCAACAGAACCCATAAAATCGATAGCTCTGTGCTATTTTCTTACAGTGCTATCATTTTGAAATCATTGAACAGATACTCTTCAAATTGAGGTTGTTTGATGTATTTCCTGTCTCAGATCTTCTGTCCGTCATCAGTGATTTTCTTTTTGGCCTTATTTGGCTTAGTTCTAGGGTCCATCCAAGGAGAAATTTACTGTCAAAATAATGCTGAATTTTTTTGGAAGATAGTTCATTGTATCTCTTACAATGCAGAAAAAGAAAAAAGATTTCTGTATTACCGATGATGAAGCAAGAAAATGATCAAGACAAAAAAAAAAAAAAAAAAAAAAAAAAAGTCTTGTGATCCCTAAATGGAAGATTACGGCTCAGGCTCCTACCTGAGTAGAATTTCTGACTATCTTGGGAAAGACTCAGGGTTAGGTACTGAAGGCCATAGCTGTGGATAATTTGGTTGCAGTTGCTTTGAATAAATAATGGATTTTTACCTAAGGTGGTGGCCATCTCTGTCAGCAATGACCAAATGAATCAGCACAGTAGGTCAGTAATTTTTCCACCGCCAAAGGTATTCAAGACACAAATTCACAAATATATCAGCAGCCAGAATCCAATCTTTTTCAAGGCTATTCCCCTGTGCCTCTTTCCTTGTATTATTCCTACTTCTGTACCATGGAAGGAGAGCCCCACTGATCACACAGTGGGAAAGAGCCATGACTTTTTCTTCCTTGGGTCCTGAGAACCATGTTGGTCTCTGGTTATGTTTAAGAAGACAGAGGGGTTCTCCTCCTGAAAGTCCAGACCCCATTCTAACAAGTTGATTCTTGTAATTTCAACTCTTTCACTGCTGAGAAATGGCATTTGTAATTTCTCACTGAAAAAAAAAAAAAAGTGGGGGGAGAAAGAAAGTTGAAGCTGTCCTGATGTTACTGCAGAACTGTGGGGGTCCTCATCCATTCACCAAACCCTCTGTTTTCTTCAGCAGTGATTGTGGGAGACTGAGCTCCAGATTCCCTCCCTTCCCCACGGATTCTCCCAGCTCTGGTCTTCTGTGATTCTGAGATATTGCTCTAGGTTCCTCCTCCCCCGTGTCCTCACACCTAAGAATCATCTTCTGTGGCTTTACAGTTGGGTCAATGCCTTTCTCTTCTCCGGGGTGGCCAGTAACTGGTTAGAGGAGGTCAACGGATCCTCATCATGTCTTCAGAGAGCCTCAACTGAACGTGTTCTTGTTGGATTTCTAGTCATTCTCCTGCAAACTTCTGAGCCTCTCTCTTCCTAGAGATTGAGGCCTGAAGTTCATTTCCATGATGTGAGTGGGCAGGTGTGATCCATGGTCCAGGTGGGGCTCCGAGATCCAGGTGCTGCACCATCATGTGTTACAGTCTACGTGTCTTCCAGGAAGGAGCTGAGATATCTGTGAGCTTTTCTCTCTTTTCTTTCTTTTGTTTGTTTTATTTGAAATATAACCCTGAGCAATGACTTTTCTTTTCCAGTTTGATTTCAAGTATATTACATAGTTATCGAAAATATGAGAGAACACACACACACACACACACATACATGCATGCACACACACACATTTCCATGTATTCATGGAAGAAGGTAGAAATCACCCATAATCTTACCTCCCAGGAGGAGTAACTATTGACCTGGGGTCTTTGTCTTTCATGTAGCTCTGTCTCTGTCAACAGCGGGGAATTTATTTCCTCTTTCTGCTGTTTCTTTCCATGTTGAGGAATATTGTCTTGTCATGACATTTGCAGGCTCTGACCCCACCCCTGGCTTGACTCCTGGGGTACGTGGGGTGTTCCTGGACTGGCAAGTTTGGGAGAGCACCTGGGTGTGAAGGGCCCACTTCCTCTTCTTTGCGTATTGGAATGTGCTCCTGCCAAGGACATGTGGCCTCACTTGCTGCCCATCATGCAGCAAGCTCAGTGGTAGGTTTGCAGGAGATCTGGGGGAGGTCAGATGGTTCAATCTGGCTGACCAGGTGTTCAGGACTAGGAAATTCCTTCACATGAACATGGGAGTTGAGTCTTCGTCTGCCCTCCTCTTCTGGGTTTCTGGAACCTGGTGCAGAATTCAGCAGGGGAGAGAGTTGTTGGTTATGGTCCCCCTGGAGTACCAACATCTCACTCTCTTGCTCACCTGGAAGTGTGCTGGACGGGTTGAGGGGAGGACCAGATGCAGCTGGTGCTAAAAGCAGACCCTGCCTCTCCTGTACCTGGGAATCTACTTGCACATGATGGCACAGAGAGAGCTTTGTATTATCATTGGTGAAGGAGGGGAGAGTTTGGATTGATGGAGAAAAGCAGAAAAGCTGCTTTTGACTCACCCTTGATTCAAGGGTGATTATCTCACCCTTGCTCAAGCATTTGTTGGGGCTTGAACTTCTGTGGTCAGAGGGATGAGGGTCCAGATTACAGAACTGTTCAATAGAAAGTGCCAGTCTTTGGGCCTAGCAGAGGTGCTTTGGGCCCCAGTGACCAAAAGTGGTACAAGATTGGAGAGGGGAACTTTTTGCCAATCTCTGAATCCAACTCAGTAGTATTTGGGTTCTCCGAGGATTGGAAATGAGCCCTGGGTGCAGAAGAACCCATTTTGCCTATAGGCAACAATGACAGTGATGTTTCATGGGTCAGAGGGTGTGGCCAGATGGACCAGCACAGAAAGAACTGGGAAGATGTTGAGTCTGACCCATGGTGGGAATACATGAGATGTTCCTTCTGAGACACCCTGAAACGACTGGTGAAAATTTTGAGAGGACTGCATGTGTAATACTTGCCTAAGTATACACATGCAGTTGCGCACAAATGTCCCAGACCTCAGCAAGTCCAAGTAACCGTCTTCATTACCATTATCATCATTAGATCTGTCTCCCCCCTCTCCTATTAGAGCCTTGTCTATCTTGCTCACTCTTAGAACCAAAAGGAGTATTTGGCTCATGGTATATACTTTATCAGGTAAATGGAGGGCCATCCAAACCCAGGCTCCTATCAGAATTCTTTCTAGAAATTGGGCCCTCTCAGCGCCCCTTTATGTGCCTCAGTTTTGGCCTACCCCTCCTTCTACCGGAACTGGGCAGGCTCTTGAGGCAGAGTGGGGGGAACAGCCCTTTCATTCACCTGCTTAATTTCTCCCGAAAGTTTCCAAGGCAGTGGCCACTGGGCCCCAGAGTATGGCCCCGTTCAGTGACATGACTCGGTTGCCCTTCCTAGCCCCCCTCCTCCTAGGGCTCAGATGTGCCTCGAGGTCCTTGGGTTGCCAATGCCAGGGAGTAAACTTCTCCTGCCTTAGTGCCTAAGGTCCGAGCCTTTGCTCCAAGGCCTGGTTTGGTTCCTCTGGCTGAACTGCTTCCCAGGACACTTTTCAGCCCCCTTCCCCACCCCGCCCCAGGCGTGGACTCCTGTGCCACCCACCAGTGACCCTGACAAGCCCAGCTTCTTCTCCACCCCAGTGGTGACTCCCGTTCAGCTCAGGTTCTCTTGCGGGTCCTCCAACCAATGATCCAAATATACTCAGACCTCCCTGAACCCCCAGCATTAAATGTGACGTGGCAAGATGCAGTCCCTGCTCTGATCAACTTATTAGGATTAGTAATTATATATCCCTGATTGTTTCTTTTTTCTCATTTGTTTGTTTATTTATTTGCATGAGAGAGAGAGAGAGAGAGAGAGAGGGAGAGAGAACAGAAGCAGGGAGGGAGTGGCAGGCAGAGGGAGAAGCGGGCTCCCTGCTGAGCAGGGAGCCTGATGTGGGGCTTGATCCCAGGACCCTGAGATCATGCCCTGAGCCAAAGACAGATGCTTAACTGACTGAGCCACCCAGGTGGCTGGTTGGTTCTTAGGCTAAAATTCCCCAAAATAAAACCACCCATCCCTGGTTGGTTCTTAGGCTAAAATTCCCCAAAATAAAATTACTGAGCCCAAGAATGTGATCATTTTTAAGGATTTTGATCCACGCTGCTGCATTTGGCCTGAGGTACTGAGTGGACTAGGCCAGCTATGGCATCAAACTGGGAGGGAATAGAGGCCCCGTTCTCTTTGGAGCAGGACGGCGTCTGGGGCACAGACCTTATGTAAAAGCATCCACATCAGACCTCTCTTTGGCCGATTGACACAAGCATCAAAACGAAACCCAAGGTCACTGGGGGCAAAAGTCACAAACAAGTCTCTCATTTTCTCCTTCCTACTCAAGCACCACCACCCCCTAACCCCGCCCTGACTGCCCCATGGTCACACAGTTTCCCAGGGCTTCTGTCCAGTCAGGTGGGAGGGTTGCTCTCTGACCCTCCAGAGAGATGATTCCAGAGCCTCCCTTAATCAGCCTGGGACCAGGGCCTTCTCTGGACTGGGCTGCTGAGGGATTCCTGAGTGTGTCGTCAAAAGATCAGGCCCTTTGGATTTCTTCATCCATCTTCCTTCCGTCCTTCCTTTCCTCCTTCCCCCCTTTCTTTCCTTCTCTCTCTCTTCCTTCCTTTCTTTCTTTCTTAGGTTTATTTATTTATTTGAGAGAGAAGGTAGAGCACAAGTGGGTAGGGAGGGAGCAGAGGGAGAAGTAGACTCCCTGCTGGGCAGGGAGCCAGATGGGGCTCGATCCCAGGACCCTGAGATCATAACATGAGCCGAAGGCAGAGGCTTAACCCACTGAGCCACCCAGGCGCCCCAAGGGATTCCTTCATTTTCTGAAAAACATCTTCTAGTGATATTCTTTGGCAATAAGGCCCAGCACCTGAGGATGACGTTGGCTGACTGTGGGGGAGGGGAGGGATGAAGCAGCACCTTTCCACCCGCTGCCCGGAAATCCTGCCTGCCAGGGTGACCACCTGCAGCTGTGGCACTGAGCATCTCAGGCAAACGGGGACAGCTGGTCTCCCTGTTCCTACATAAGTGTTGCGCTGAAAATCCCCCCCTTTGGGACACCAACCGGTTAGGCAAGCAGAGGTTGGGGATGCTTTCTCCGGGGTGTGGGGGTCTGATTACAAGGCGGTTGAAATAACTAGGGGCTGAAAACTGGAGGCCCAGGGTTGAGGTCCTCTGTTCCTCTTGGGATGAGCTCAGCCTGGAGATCTTGGGGAGCTAACCTTCCTCCCCGTGTTCCATTTTTCTCATCTGGCAAAGCTGGGGCATGAATTTGCCCTGCCTACCACCCAGAATGGCTACAAGGATCAGATGTGACATTCCCAGGGAAAGACCTTTGTAAAGGTAAAGAGCTGGGCCAGCCGAACGTGGTTTTATTGTTCTAAGGCATCGATGGTCAATGACACATGAGTTTCGGTGGTGACTTATTCTATTTATTCCGAATTCCATTTCTCGGCCTCACCTTTGGCTCAGGGTAAATAGGCACACACTTCTGATGCTGTACTCTGTGACTGGGGCAGAATCCACGCTGGGGACCAGGAGACGGGTTTCTAGCCGAGCAGGAAGCAGCCTCAAGGAGCTGCTGGGAAGCCATCCCGGGGACAAGGCTGCGTGTTTATGTTTGGGGCCCCCAGACACCTCCCCCACCTGTGGTCTTCTCCCCAGTGCAGTCTTGAAGGAGAGAGGATGAGTTCAGAGTGAGGACGGATGACGATTAATTCAATTCTGGCTGTCGCAGGACAAGCTTCTCCCAAGGGCATTCAGTAAATGACTTTCAAGAGTGGCAGAAAGGGGTTGCATCGCGTTGTCTTTTTTCCTTCCCTTCCTTATTTTTTTCCCGTTTTGTAAGAGCCCAATTTAGTAAAATGGGCCTTTTAGTGGGATGCGTTTTAAATGAGACACTCTGTGGAGCACAAAACACGATCGGGAATGGGAGTGACGTTTTGTGCTCGGCGTTTCTAGTGCCCACATTCGCCTGACTGTAGTTCACTACTTGAGAGAGAGGAAGAGAATGGAAAATGCTGTAGGCACTACAGAGGGCCCATTATCTCAAAATAATCCTTCCCTTTTAGAAAGTCACCACAGCGAGGCTGGGGGCAAAGAACAGATGTGGCTTCTAGTCAAGAGTACTTAGAACCCAAACCAGAAAGCCGACTATGGGAAGAGTTGACATCCAGGAGACAAAAAGGCCATCCTCGGTTCTAACTGAGCAAGAGCGTCTAGACCCTCGCAATGCAGATGCTGTTGTCTGTAGCACAAACGTCCTGATTTTCCCTTCAACAGAGTTCCGACTATTAAAATAGCATGTCTTGTGTGTAGTTCCCGCACATTCTTTCCGTTTTTTTTTTTTTTCTTTTTTTTTTTTTTCCTGTGTGAGTCAGAGTGCAGATTCTCGACAAGGCCAAAAAGAAAGAAAGCCGTCTAATTTACATGGGCACAGAGTATCCACATCTGGACAGAGTTAGACTGAGCGGGAATTACTCGCATCATTGAAATATAGGCAGAGCTTCCTTCTCTTGACCATATGAGGCATTCCCATACAATTCCATGAAAGCAAAACCTGAAAGTCTACTTCCTCTAAAAAGGGGCTGTCGCTAGCGTGATTCAACCATGACGGGAACTGACCCAAACTTACAGGAACTGACCCAGACCTGAAGATTGACCCTGAGGGGCACATGGCCACCAGCCTCTCAGCAACCCTCTGATTCCCCGCATTACTTGACTGTTGGAGAACTCTAGAACATGCCGTGTCTGGGCCAGGCTGCCTGCGTGGTCCGAGAGCTCTCCCACTTCCAAGCATGGAAGTGACCAGCAGATGCCGGGAAAGCTGGATGGAAACCATTGATAGCATCAGGCCCTATGCTGGAGGGATCTTGTGCACATTAACGCCAGCTCTGACTGGCGTGGTTTCAGTTCTAATTAAGTGTGGAGGAAGGGAATATGAGCATCAGATCCCTGGGCACTGGGGAAGAGACTTTCTGAAGAGATGGTGTCGGCACCAGGGGAAGGGAAATAGCCGCTTTTCCCAGGGAGGCTGGGTCTCCCCAATACCTCCTTACTGGCATCAGAGGGAGAACCACACACATTTCACAATGAAGCAGATACCTTCACTGCTGTGTAGATGGTGGTAATACTGGTAACGACGTTCATGAGGACACAAGTAGGCAACTATAGAAGATGATGTTGTCAGAGGGCTAACAAGGCAGCAAAGAAATACCACTTTATGGACTTGTTCTCGAAACGACTCATGGGAGTGTTAAGATGATGCTCAGCTCCATGGATTAGCTGCACCCCACTTTCTCCGCATTCAGTTGGTCTCAGGGAACATCTGGCAGGGTTGTAGGCATTTGGCCTTGATGTCTCCATCCTTTCCTGGGTCGCCTGACAGCCTCCTGAAGCAGCAGAGCAGTATTACTGCCTTGACGGTTGTCTCTGTCAGAGTTCCTTCTAAGGAGGGTATCGAACTCGATTGAGGAAAGGTTCTTGTTTGTGACAAAAGTGAGACTCTGAGGCATGGTTTCACACTGCTGAAGGGCAGGGAAGAGAGAGGAAGCCTGCTTTACATGGGATATGGGCTGGGGAGCCTGAGTGGTTCAGTCATTAAGCATCCTACTCCTGGTTTCAGCTCAGGTCCTGATCTCAGGGTCATAAGATGGAGCCCCACGTCGGGCTTCTCCTTGAGCTTCTCTCCCTCCCCTCCCCCTCCCCTCATGTTCTTTCCCTCTCTAAAATAAATAAATAAATTGTTACACCAGATATGGGCTGACAAATAAGTGAGTGAGAGGGAGAAGGCGGGTGGAGAGGGGGCGAGTGAGCAAAGACAGCGAGTGGAGCCTGGACGAGGTCCCAGCACTGTGACTGTCGTGGCGGAGGGAGACAAGAACAGAGACACCTGCCATTCGGCTGGAGGTTGAGTGTACCGCGGGAATGGAAATCTTGCTTTCCAAAGCCACGGCTTCAGTAAGCGGACCTGCACAAATGTAAATTACTCGGGTGCGTGAATTTGGGGGATCAAGGAACTGATGCGATGTGCAGAAATGATGAGTGGGAAGACACCGCATCAGCTGAGGAAGCAGGAATGCGGAGGCAGAGATACAGTAAAGGCCTTTCGGTGAATTCTGATCTCCTCTCCTTCTTTTTCCTATCTTAAAACAAAACAAAACAAAAACCAAAAAAAAAAAAAAAAAAAAAGCCTGCTGAGTTTTAGTTGGGAACATCCTCATCCTTGTAGAGAACACATTTCTAAGCCTTTTCTTGACATTGCACACATGCGTGACATAAGGGAGCCAGCCGATGTGGTAGAAACGTATGGTTGACTTCCAGGTTGTGTCTTTGGAAGGAACAAATGTGAACTTCCCTGATTCTTTCTCCATTTTTTTTTTGCTGGCTGGTAAGTGAGGGAGCAGCCACCTTGGACCCAGATGGGGCAGTCCCATGTTGAGGACGGTGAAGCTGTCATACCTGTCCTGGTTTGCCAATGTCTGGATTGTCCTTGAGAAGAATCTTATCTGAGATGTCATAAATTGCAAAGCACTATTACTTTACAGAGTCTTAAGAAGAAAACACATGATCAATTAAGCTACGACAAGGTGTTAAGATGCTATTGATTACAAGACACAATCCCATTTTAGAATTGTTCAAAAGTAAAAAAAAAAAAAAGCATTTTAAAACCATTAACATGTAGTATATATGTCTTGTTCAAGCCACTGCGCTGCGGGTTTTCTTGTGACAGTAGCTTATACCGTATCCTACTTAACAAAGAATTTGCGATCAGTCCTGGAGTGTTACCATAACAAAACCACAAAATAAGTGCTGGGTAGCAGGAAGCAAAGAGAAACACTGCAAACTGGAAATCTGGTGAGTCTTGTTGTACCATGGCAAAATATTTGGAAAAACTGTCTGAAAAGAAGTCTTGGAAGGCAAAATGTATGGTGCTAGATCCAGAAACTTTTGGGAAACTGATTGAGAAAGCTGGAACATTCATGTGTTCTAGAAGCTCCTTGACACTTTTAGATTGATGACTTCAGGCTAATGACAAGAGGAGATTCCTATTCTAAAGAGGGTACTTCAATAATGTTAGAGACCCAAGACCTTCCCAGTTACTTCCCACTAACACTTCTGGTCCAGAGAGTGGAAGCTAAGTTGGAAGCAAAAAATCGATGAAGAATGTTGTCTTCCTACTCAAAGCTATTGTTTCAGATAATCCCAAGGGAACTACAGTGAATCAGAAGGATGGGAAGAGAGAGAGAGAGGGAAGGAGGGAGGGGGAAAATAAAGAGGAATAAATATAAGATTAGTTAAAAAAAAAAACAACTCTATTTGGATAAGCTCTTTGGCTGTAGCTACACCCACATGTAATCAACTGGAACCAAATAGAAGCCTGTAATTCTTCCATTCCTAAAACCCCCAAATATGTCCCAAGCAAGTAGCACCCCCCCCCAAAAGCTGTATGGGTCCCAAGGAAGGTCTTCTCTCCAACACTTACTTCAGATGTGCCAAGTGAGAAGAATGGAGAAGGAAGAAGGTCTCCATGGACAGAGGCAGGATTGAATCAAGGAGATTCGTTCAGTCAGAGGAGAGGAATTTTGGTCACTGCTATGGGCACGTGAGCGCTGTCTTTTCCCATCTTCCCTTTTCCTACTGGGAGTTTTACCCTGTAGTTCCTCTGCCATTTTGGTCCCCACCCTTGTGCAGCAGGCGTGTATGTGGGCGGGGGCAGAGAGCGCTCCACTAGGCCCCAGACTATGGAGAACACTGCTCCTCTCGGGGGAGTCCAGGCTTGGAGCTGGATATAGGGCCCCAACGGGACGTGGGCTCGAACCCCTCAGGGATGAGGCAAGTCTGTTTCATGCCACTGTGGGAAGAAGGTGTGAGTGGATCTTTGAGCTGCTGGAGAGGGGGCAGTGGTGGAGACTACGGGAACTCTCCAGCATCTGTCTTTGCCCCAGCTTTATGGATAGAATTTCCTTTTCGTGGTTAGAGCTGTGGTGGCCCAGCTCATGACTCCAATGCCAAGTGTCTTTTACGTTGTGCAGCGTGATAAGTTCCAGGCCACGAGATGTGGGCAGACAAGATGTGTGCCACTCCTGGCGTGTGCCTTGGTGAGGTGTGGGCATGTGCTCTGTTCCCCTCTCCTCTCCCTGAAGTCCGGGGGACAGGTGTGGCTGGAGCTGGACCAGTTTTCTGGTCTGCCAGCCTCCGCACCATTACTGAGAGAGAGTAGCCTCTGATTTTATTGAACTTTAAGTCATAAAAGCAGTAACCCAAGCGTGCCTAACCCATGAACTCAAGAGATCTCATGGAAGGCTTCTGAATTAGGGATCCCAGTCAAACTTATCTACATCTCAAGGGGCAGGAGAGAAGATAAGATCCAGATCTGTGGGCCGTCCACTTCCCAGAACAGGCCAGAAAACCTAGATAGGAAGTGGAAATGCTAATATTTCCCCAGCAGCCAAACGCCAGCTCTCTCTCTGCCCAAAGATGTGGGCAATTTTTATATGGTCCCTCTTTGACACTATTGCCTCTAAGCCAATATTTTACTTCTGTCAGGGCAAAGAAGAGAGACCAAAAACACTTTTATTTTTTCCCTCCAAACAGGAAAAGAGTCTGATCACTTTTAAACCAAGAAAATGCAAAAGAAACTTCTTTCTAAATTTGTCAGTCAGTAGACTAAACTGGGAAAGTTCTGTTATGGGTTTCTTGAGAGAGATTATGCAAGCCAATCATTAACATTGCCCGGGATTCTGCAAGAGTCCCAAGATTCTTCAAGATTGCTCGGGCGCCATCTTCCTATGTAAGTGCCCCGGGTGCTGTGGCCAGGAGTAAATGGACAATAGAACTTGCTCTGTAGCCTCTAGCCAGGCTTCCAGAAGCTTTGATGAAGGGCAACTAAGCAGACAGACATTAAACAAATGCTGAGCCAATTGCTTATTTCCCCAACCCCCTCATGAAAATATGGACGTTTTACATCCAAAGGAGTCTGGACCAATCGCTGGGATCCCTTTAGGTTCAGGAATGATTGAACCAATCTCCCAGGCAGGGGTGGCCGTGGGGCTGGAGGGCAGCTTCCAGCGCTCCCGCCTGCTGTCCCATGTCCCCTGCTGTCTTGAGAACCTGCATTGGGGACCTGTCAGGGGGAGGCTCCCACAACGTCTTCATATACCCACTCCTTGTTGTATAAATCGGGGCATGCAGAGGTTGACTAACTAACTGGCCCCTGGTAACACAGCTAGTAAAGGCCAGGGACAAGATTCAGACCCAAGGAGGTGGTTGCCTCAAGATTTGGTTGGAGGGAGAGCCCACACTTTGAACGACCACGCTCTACACCACTGGGACAGTGATCTGCTGGGACACTGTCTGCAGTCTCATCTCGGGTGGGGGTCAAAGTCTTCGCCAGGTCTTCTAAGAATGGACCCCACATTTAGAAGCTGATTCTAAGTATGATCCCCAGGGTTTGGGAATCTCCCATAAACAGGAATGGTTGCTGAAGGGGATTGAAAAAAACTCTCTGTTTTCTTTAGAACAAGAACCTCCAAGTTACATGGGAAAGCACCACATGATTTTTGTGAATTGAAGTCAATTTGGCACCAGCAGAAATAACCTTAGGAACAAAGTTTGTATACAGTATGTTCTTACGGAAACCGCATGGGAACGCAGAGTAAACTGTTAAAGATAGACCCTTCTTTCTGGGGCTGCGTTAGCTGTCTCTGGGTGGGGACAGCAAATTGCTTCGTTTATAAGCTTTGTACATCAAAAACTAGATCTGCTTACACTTTAAAACCAAAAGGAGGAGAAAGACTTATTTTTAGCTATCTGAAATTTAAACCAAACCCAACGTTGACATATGGATGTTTCAGGCGGCAAAATGTCAGAAGATTTCTCAGAGATGACACGAGACAATGTCTGATTGCAGCTGTAGAGGTTCTTTTCTTGTAACCGGTTTAATAGCTACGGGGCCACTGGGCTAAAGATACTGGGTTTCTCAGATTTCGGGCAGGCTGCCAGGGATTGGAGTTGTCACGTGGGAACCCAGTTCAGTCCCATGAGAATGAGAATATCAGTCGGAGAAAGAATTTTTGGTGTTGTGGGTGGGTCCGTTGTGTGGCCAAAGGGCTCTATCCTTGTAAAAGGTTTAATTTTTAAAAAATTTTATGTGTGTGCATGTGTATGTGTGTGACAGATATGATACTTAATCACTTACGTAAATTCAAAAAAAATCTTAATCTAAAGAAATTCATCCCCTCCTCAAATAACCACTCCACATTTTGGGGTAGACCTTTCTACCTCGATAGATCTATAAATATTGACTAGATGAATAGATTTGAGATACAGATTGTTATGTAGACATATCCATCTGTAGATTATTTTTATTCTATAAGAAAATGAGCTGAAACCATCCATACAACTGGGGAGCCTGCCTTTCTTCTATTTTGATGCTTTCCAATGTGATATTTCATGGAGCATTTTTCCATGCCATTGAGTATCTCTCAGCTCCATTACTTTTATTTGTATCCCATTTCAGTTCACACATGTCCTGCGCTTTACTCAACCCAGACCTGTCGTGGTAGAGGTCCCCTGAAGATCAGCGTGCCCTAATCCTTGGGATCTGTGACTGTGACACGACTCCACAAAAGGAATTTTACAGATGGAATGAAGGTTGCCAGTTTTCAGGGAGGGGGATTATCCTGGGTTGTCAGCTGGCCCAATGTAATCATATGGGTAGTTCCTGGCCCAAGAGGAAGGCAGTGGCCCAGGTCACAGAGATTGGGGAAGGAGGGGGTTTGCGGGGGGGCGGGGTGGATGGGGTGGGCGTGGCGAGGAGTGGTTCTGTGGCTCAGAACATGGAGGACGGGAACCATGGACCCGCAGATGTGAGTGGTTTCTAGAATCTGCGAGTGCCCTTAGCTGAGATCCAGTAAGAAAATGAGGAGCTCAGTTTTGCTATGGCAAGGAAACTGGAACCGATGCTCCCCTACGACCACTAGGAGAGAGTACAACCCCATTGATACCTTGACCTTAGCTCAGTGAGACTCCAAGTGGAGATCCTGCCCAGCCCGCTGGATATACACAACTGAGATAATGAACTTGGGTTGTTGTAGCCCCAGAGCCGGTTGTAATATGTTAATTATAAGATCAATAGAAAGCTAATGCACCTGTTGTTGGGTTTCTATGACATTTTCAATGTTTCCTTGAGGAAATAATGCCATAATGAACATCTTTGTAGCTACAACTTGGTGTGTCTCTTTGGCTATTTCTCTAAGATAAGTTTATTTAAGGGGAGCCCCTGGGTCAGCCGTATATGAAAATTTCAGGCTTTTGATGTGTGGTCCATTGTCAGATTTAAAGAGCATGATCTTCAGATTGGGACAAAGGACTAAGGAGGGCCACCATACCTTTCTTTCAACTATGGGTTCTGGTCATTGGTTTCCATAGTGTGTACAAGGTAACTATCTTCCTTGAAGCTGGGTACAGTGCCTTTGTGTTTTCTACATTGATTGAAATATTCCTATGTTAGTGGAATCATTGCCAGCTCAAGAGCTGTTTGACAAGCTCTCTATAGTGAAACTGCTTCCTAAAATTTGGAACATTAGTCTAAGTGCATCAGATGACTCTTCGAATCAAAATGAAATTTGCTGTGCTCTTCAAATACCACTTGTGCTGGCATTAGGGAGGGGGGGGGGGGGTAGGTCGAATACCTATTACTGGGCAAACAACCAGAAGTGTGTTTGTTTTATGGGTTCTTTCCATATATATTAGTCAGAGTTGGTCAGAGGCTAACTACCTCTTTTACGAGCCTCAAGGGTGTCTGTGCTCAAATACACATAACACATCAGAACTGAGAATTGTTGCTTGAGGGGCACCTGGGTGGCTCAGTCAGTTAAGCATCTGCCTTCTGCTCGGGTCACGATCCCGGGGTCTTGGGATTAAGTCCTTTATCCGTCTCCTTGCTCAATGGGGAGCCTGCTTCTCTCTCTCTCTCTCCCCCTCAAATAAATAAATAAATAAAATTAAAAAAAAAAAAAAGGAAAGAATTGTTGCTTGGGAGGCTGCTGATAGAGGCAAATCATTTAAGAAAAAGTGTCACCCTGGCTGACTGGGTGTCACTTTAGCTGTGTCCCCAGCTCTATGCAAGTCCCCATCTTTCATGCTTAGGATGGCTTACAGTTTGAAACAACATCAGGTTTCAGATAATGTAGTTCACATTTTGGCTGTTTATTCTTCTCTGGAGCTAAGCACCGATCACAGTTTTTTTGTTTGTTTGTTTTTTTGTTTTTTATTCAAAACACATGGGGATAAACCCTGAGGCCTACTCAGTGATATTCATGTGTGAAATAATGAACGATAAATAAGTAGCCACATTAAGAAATTTCACTTTACAAAAGGACCCAATTCAGTGTCTTTATTTATTTTTTTTTAAGAAGATCTTATTTATTTATTTGTCAGAGAGAAGGAATACAAGCAGGGTGAACGGTAGGCAGAGGGAGAAGGAGAGCAGGCTCCCCACTGAGCAGAGAGTCTGATGCAGGGCTCCATCCCAGGACCCTGAGATCATGACAGGAGCCAAAGGCAGACACTTAACCGACTGAGCCACCCAGGCGCCCCTCAGTGTTCTTTTAAATACTAAA
Organism: Mustela nigripes; assembly: GCF_022355385.1. Classification (NCBI taxonomy): domain Eukaryota; kingdom Metazoa; phylum Chordata; class Mammalia; order Carnivora; family Mustelidae; genus Mustela; species Mustela nigripes. Next base: position 117,888,349 of record NC_081560.1, on the reverse strand, counting down.
AGTCTCTGGGTATCTAACATCACACTTAGTTTGCAGAACTCAGAAGTATACATCAGTAATGTATGGTAGGGGTACATCTCTCTTTTTCTCTCTCTGTCTTTATTTCTGCCTGTCTTTCTGTGTGTGTGCACACACAAGGACAGGTGTATGTGTGTGTGTGTGTGTGTGTGTGTGTGTGTGTGTGATTTTTCAGTTTGCAGGATGTAGACCAATTATTGCTTTTTGCAAATCAGAAACTCCATCAACGGTGAATCTCTCTCCTTTCTTAAAATTGGGACTCTAGTCAGTGACTGTGGAGACAGTACCATTAGCAAGTTGAGATGTAGAAAGGCAGTCCAGTAGAATGGAACGGTTTTGAATTCTACTTCCCTGACATAGAACAGATGTGTTTCTTAGGGGTATTTTCTTTAAACTCTCTGAGCCTCAGTTTACTGCTTTCTAAAATGGAGACAGTATTCATCTTGCAGAAAGTTTATTACTTAGCTCAATGCTTGGTACAGATTTGGGGTTCAGTGAAGAAGGACATGTTAGTTTTCTATTATTTCATAGTAATATTCAGGTGCAGGGGGCCAAATCTGTATTTCTTTTTGGATCCAAGCCATGATGGCTGGAATGGCTTACATGTAGAAGGAAGAATATAATAAATGAACAGATGAATTAATAAGAGAAATGTGGGGTTTCTCTTTACTTCATCCTACATTCTTGTCAGCCAGCGTGTGAAGTTACTCTAATGGAAGTTTATTAGATAGATCAAGCCTTCTTTCATACTTTTATATAACTTCATAAATAGTTGCTGGGGGGCACCTGGGTTGCTCAGTTGGTAAGTGTTGCACTCTTGGCTACAGCTCAGGTCATGATCTCAGGATCATGAGAGTGAGCCCCATGCTGGGCTCCATGCTCTGTGCAAAGCCTGCTTGAAATTCTCTCTCCCTCAGCCCCTCCCCCCATATGCATTCTCTCTCTTAAAAAAATCTTTAAAAAACCCTTATTTGTTTCCTTGTTTATTTATGAACATTCTCATTTAAACACACAACTTTCCCATAAATATACAATCTTAATGCATCTAATAAACTTTCTTTCCCATGAAAGAGCATTTTTAATTGGATATTTGAAATTAGAGTGTCATTTGAATCCAAACAGTATTGTCCTGTTCAAAAGTCTTCAGTGATCTCTCATGTTTTGTAGCCTAAATCTATACCATTTTTTTCCTGACTTTTCCTCAGTACTTAACTCTTACCATATTTTTTTATAATGCCAATAAGCTATAAGCTATCTTTTGTTGATCTCAAGTTGGTCTATACAACATCCAAATGCATTAATGTTCTAGTGAACCTCTCTTATTTTGTCTTTTCAATAATGTCCAACAATAGCCAGTTATATGGCCTCGTTGCCTAAATCGATGGTAAGCATGTAGCCCAGATGTGACTGATCAGTGTGTCTTATCCTCCTGACCCCAGGGATTGGTTCAGGCATGGCACTTGGGCAAATAACCAAGATGGTCCAATCAGAGGCAATCTTGAGATGCCTTCCAGGGCCATGGAGGAGAGAGAGAATGCCAGCCTACAGCCAATGTTAGTTGTTGTTATTATTTTTTTTTAATTTGCAACATTTCAGAGCCCTTCCTGAATACAAAGTCAAAACAGGGAAAAGCAGAACTGACAGACGGAGAGAAATACTGTTCTGGTGGTGGCAGGTGAGTCCCTAAAGATGGACCCCTGTACTTTTCAGTGACATGAGCCAAGGAATTCCCTCTCCATCCTGAGCCAATCTGAGTTAGATATTCTGATCAACACAAATGCTTTCTTGCTGCAAACCATGGTTCTCACTTCTTAGATCCTCTCTCTCTCAACTTCTTTACTTGCTAAGGAACTACCTTCTTTGAAGTCTTCATTTAAGTTCCAGCTCCTTGATGATGATGCCTTAGCCAACGACCCAGGGACACTCTTCTTGTAACCAGTTGAGAATTAGCACATATGTCCTTGGACAGTCATTCAGCTCTTCGAGAGTACATTCTGTTTCCTGAGCATTCCAGTATCTTGCATGTTTTTCAGTGAGTGTTGATTAAGATGACAGTGGAATGGAATCACCAGTATGCATCTTTTCTTAAATCCTGGCTTGAGGAATTAGGCTAGAGAACACAGACAGGCTCCCTTCTCTTTCATTTACTTTTTTTCTCAGCCAAATGCCTGAAAAGAAGAAAAAAACCCAGAGTTTAGTTATTAAGTCCTTCTACACATTCATAAGAACTATTATTATTTCTGTGGGCTCAGTCCACTGAGGTGAGATAACCCATCTTTTTGGGTCAATAGGTCACCTGAGCAGTAGGCCAAGAAAATTGTCCAGACACTGCAATTAGTTGAGGACAAACAAAAAGCTCTTATTATTTCTGAATGTCATGCCAAGACAATCTAGTGATACATGGACTCAAATATAAATCAATATATTATTATATTTTACATAATATGTTCCATTTTATCCCTAAAGTTCAGCTCTCTAGAACGTTCTGTTGCAACCATGCTTCTGTCCCGAGGAGCCTCTCTGTGGTCCTGAGGCACTGCAGGTCTGAAATGGTCAGATAGCTCTTGGTCACCAAAGTACTGGTGCCCAGAGCCTATGGAGAAGGAGCAAAATTTGCAGTAACCCCATTTTGGGGGTATATGGATGCCTTTCATTGTGCAGACTATTGAGATAAGAGAAGAACTAGATTTGTTTTTGTTTTTTGTTTTTCTAAAATCTCCAGGTGCTTTGCCTTTCCTTTAGTATCAGTTGATCCAAAAAAAAAACAAACAAACAAACAAACAAACAAAAAAAAACCAGCCTCGGAGATCATCATCAGTAATACAGACAGAGACAGTCAGTGATCCAGTAAATTCCAACTGGGTGTGTCATCAAAAAGAATATGGGAGCAGAAGGGGTTTAAAAGTATTGGTTTTGCTTGTTACCATCAATATGACACAGATTCATTCATTAGTCATTTGCTTCTACAATTGTCACTTTTCAATCCCTCCCACCTGCCACCCCATTGGTTATTAAAACCTGATCATGTTGTCTTTGAGACATCACTCCTCTGTCCCTCTGTCCTCATTCTCATTGTCACTGGACTAGCTTTGGTCTCATTTAAACTGCTGTCCCCTTAACTGGTCTTCTTTCCTTCGTGTTCTTTTTTCAATTTTTTCTTCATACTGACAAGTTTATTTTGTTAGAACAATGAGATGATATATGGCCTCAAACCTTCTAAAGGTTCTTTTATTTAACACATTCCAAACTTCTGGTCATGGTCCTTGGTATTTTCCATGATGTGGTTCCAAGCTAACTTTCACATTTTATTTGGTTACTTTTGTCGTGTAAGGACATGGTGTAGGTTGAGCATTGTTTTCTTTACTCAGTAGACACATTTGTGACTAAGTCCTATGAATCAATGAAATATTTTGATGTCAGTGCTATCCTAGATTTTTCGAGAACTGTTATGTGATGAAGTGTTAGAGAAAAAGAAACATCAGGCTTAATCTAACAAAGAAATGTAATTCTTAAAAATACGCTATTAAATCTGCATCATTGGGCTACAAAAACAATGCAAATTTAATCAATATCCTTTGAAATAAAATGTTACCAAGCACATTGAAAACATTGCCAAAAGCATCTTCTGGTCTTGATTTTACTAATCAATTTTAATGGAAAAGTCTTTTCTCACCAAGGGTCTGTTAATATTTCCAGGAATCAGGTCCCCAAACTCTTCTTTCCTGGAAAGTATTGCTCAACTGTGCGTTTCTAATGTAACGAGCCCAGAGATTACAAGTGAAGACCAGCAGAGATAAGGAAAGCCATAGTCTGAACAATCCCAAAGTAAATAAATAAAATTAAATCAGCTGTTAAAATTAAAAAGAGAGAGAGAGATTTTCCAGCTTGGTTAGCAGACACAAAGACAGAGGATTTAAGTAGGCTTGAAACAAACCCATCACTTTTTGCTAAACAGCAACTGGGAAGTGGAACAAGGGATTCTGGGGGTTGAGGGCAAGGAAAGAAGTTATCTTAGAAGACTACTCTTATTACATAGATCTCCGCAGTAAAATCTGCTAATCCCATCTTTTTTTTTTTTAAACCACGAGGATAGAGTGAACATCTTCCATAAATGATATATATCACGTACATGCATATCCAACTCCTCATGCCTCGCTATTAAAATCACATAACACCCTCCCTTTCCTCCAGGATCATGTATTTACACATGTCGTCTCTGCTCATCTCTCACCTCTCTTTGGAAACCCAGCAGAGCAATGTTGAGGGACCCAGTCAAGGTCACAGTGTGACGAAAGTGCTGGGGAGCTGGAAGAGAACCCAAGACATCCAAACAGTGCCACCCGCACGAGTTCACACGGCTGGGTAAGGCGCATTGCAATTGCATGCATGTTTAAATGATAGATCAGTGTTAAATGGTAACACATGTAGTGCTTCCCACTGAAGATAGGTTCTTGGCTAAGTCTGTTGGAAAATATTATATGAAGATCTCTCCATGGCAAAAGAATTTTTTTTTTCGAGCAAAGTTTAAACAAAAAAGACTAAGCTCAGAAGCCCAGAATATTCCCACCCCCATTTTTCCAGGAATGGCAATGGCCCTAGCAACCTCATTTTACCAAGACTTTAAGTAGGAAGGTAGAATTGCACAGTTCTATTCTCTCTAGAAGAGAGAATCATCAAATGTAAGCAAAACCATGTCCCGAAGTAGAAAGTAATGTAACAAAGAACATTCTCCTTGGAAAGAAACAAAAACCCTTGACAATACTGTGCATTCAGGTCTCATAAATGTCTAACCAGGGCATCCCCAGTGCTGGGAGATGTGTAGGAACCACAGGAGCTGACCTAGGAACCCAATCCTTTGGCAGGTTGAGAAACACTGATGTCTGCTAAAAAGGCTTTTCAGAAATGCAATAGGACTCAAGCATTTGGGGAAGGTGAAAAGGTTCCTGAGTAATCTGTTATAGGTATAAACTAATCCATTTCTAGCATTTGTGTAGGCAAGAATCAATCTAACCATTGAGAAATGGCTGGAGGAAATCTTAAGGAGAACCAATGGGATTAACCTTCAGCATCTCCCAACAGGTTAAGGTCACACGGTGGGACAGGCACTTAGTTCTCACGGACTATCTCTTATTTCCACATCTCTCAGCTCCCTTGTAGGTAGATGGTCAATGGGTCAAAGCATTTAAAAGTTGAGGTGCTAGAATGCAGGACTGGCTCAGTCAGGAGAACATGCAACTCTTGATCTCAGGGTGGTGGGTTTAAGCCTCCCTTTGGGCATAGAGATTACTTAAATAAAATAAAATAAATATATTTTTTAAAAGCCAATGTGCTACCTTGGGCACATCTCTTCCGATGCCATGGTGACCTTGAAACTATGATTTCATAACTATTTCATGCAAGCAGATTGAGTCCTGAGCTGCCTGGAAGGACCTCTGCAAGGGCAGAGATTTTGTGGGGCAGAGAAATAGGTAAGCCAGTGAGATTTAGGGAAGTGTTTGTTTCTACAGCACAACCTATCTTTTTTTTTTTTTTTTTAAAGATTTTATTTTATTTATCAGAGAGAGAGAGAGGGGGAGAGAGCAAGCACAGGCAGACAGAATGGCAGGCAGAGGCAGAGGGAGAAGCAGGCTCCCCGCCGATCAAGGAGCCTGATGTGGGACTCGATCCCAGGACGCTGGGATCATGACCTGAGCCGAAGGCAGCTGCTTAACCAACTGAGCCACCCAGGCGTCCCTACAGCACAACCTATCTTATTCAGACCAATACACAGAGGATTGAAATCACTGTTGTCCTCAAGGAACTTGAGTAATTATCATTAACATCTCATTTTCTTAGGATTCAACTCGTGTCTTTCTCACTCTAAGGGCACAGGGACATAACTGTAAAATCTCAGACAATCCCTTCACATGGACAATAAAACCCTACATTTGGTATTAAATTTACATAAAAACAAATATTGGCTCTGAAATATTTGTCTGTCTCTACTGGACACATGCCTTGTTCTTTACTTGAAAATAAATTCTCAGCTGTCTCTCTATCTTGAAATTTTCTCAAATGCACTTTAATCTACTTGACATTCAGTGGACGACATTCTCTCTTTCTGATAAACTATTCATCTACTGTTCCTTTGAAAACATCCCTCCTTACCATAACAGCATTAGGGATTTTTTTTTTTTTTTTTTTACTAAGCTGTTAATATGACATTTCTGATGTCAGACATATTCCATTACAACAGCTATTTTATAAAATCGGGCTTTACAAGCAGAGTATTCAACCACAGGTGATTATCAAACAGAGATGGTGGTTACACAGCTTGTTTCTTTGGACCACACCCCGTGAATGCTACAAAGATGGCCCCTACGAGGAGCTACAAGGATGCACCGTGTCAAAGGTCCACACATTGCCCCAGTGGCTGAGCTCTCACATCATCCTTGTCCAAACACTGATTTGCATGCCTTTTGGGGTTTATTTCAAAATGAAATATTTAGCTTTTGAAAAAACCAGCTTCAATTTCTAGGAAATGCCCAATAGTGACTGTTAACTACTATGGTCGCCAGCTGAACAATATAAGTAGATAGAATATGTGACAACTTCTTGTTCATTTGATCTTTAGTTTGCTAATTAAAATTATCACACTTTGGGAGTTTCTTTTTAAAATTCTTTTTGCATGTCATTGACATACATGTGATGTTAGTTTCAGATAGATATACAACATACTGGTTCAATGATTCTGTACGTTGTGCTCACCACAGTGCAGGAACCATCTGTCAGCACACACACTATTACAGAAGCTCTGATGATATTCCCTCTGCTGTGCCTTCCTCCCCGTGACTGACTTACATTTGATAACTGGATGCCAGTATCTCCCTCTCCCCTTCACCCATTTTGCCCATCTCCCCACCCCACTTCCCTCTGGCACCCATCACTTTGTTCTCTGTATGTCTCGGTCTGATTCTGTTTTTTATTCATTTGTTTTGCTTCCTGAATTCCACACAGAAGTGAAATCATAGGTTGTTTGTCTGTGTCTGACTGACTTACCTCACTTAACACAATACCTTCTAGATCTATGTGTTTTGTCACAAATGGCAAGATCTCATTCTTTTTTATGGCTGAGTAATATTCCATTGTATATATACGTCACATTTTCTTTATCCATTCGTCTGTTGATGGACACTGGGGCAGCCTCCATATTTTGGCTCTATTCAACAATGCTGCAGTAAACAGAGAGGTGAATTAGTGCTTGAATCAACGTTTTCATTTCCTGTGGGTAAATACCCTGTAGTAGAATTGCTTGATTGTATGGTATTTCTATTTTTTAATTTTTTTAGGAAAGTCCATACTGCCTTCCACAGTGCCTGTTTTTTAAATGACTCATCTCTTAACAAATCTTTGATTGGCACACAATGCAGCAAAGCACTAGGGGACAGAAGTTCATGGCACTGATGTTGTCCTTGGGTATAAGAAATGTTTTTGTCCTTTTGTTGCATCTTTACAAGTGTCCCAGTTGAGAGTGGTGGGTAGATTTGAAACCCTGACTCCCTGCTCCTTCAACACTGCCCAATCCCCCTTCAAAATATCATAACCACCCCTGTGTTGGTCTCATTCTGGGCCAGGGATGACTAATTGGTGACATGAAGTGTGTTCTCAAACAAGGGCTGTGGGATGAGGGCATTTGCTGGGGGTCAGCCCTAAGTTTGGTGTTCCCACTCTTTGATGTTTTTCCTTTAACTTCTCTGACCTCTGGGCTTTGATGTTTTTCCTTTAATTTCTCTGACCTGCTGTCTTCATCTTAGATCCCTGTTTAACATCTCAGGATGTATTTGTCTCCCTAGATTTTCAGGCGATCATCTGCTCTGACATAGACGCAAGGTTTATTCTTTCTCTTTCTCGGACCTGGACTTCTCATCCACCATCTGTTCTGATCTTGGCGACTCGACTGAGACTCAGAGCCAGGTCTGAATCCTTGGCTGTACACTCTTCTGCTGTCTACACCCTGACCTGACCCATGGAGACAAGAGAAACATAGGCGATGCAACTGGAGACTGTGGCACAGAAAGGGGAGGTCCGTGTGGATTATAGAAATGAGGGGAGATTTTGCAGGGGGGGTGGGACTTAAAGGGTGGATTAACTCCGCCTTCCCTCTTCTCATTGGTAGAAATGTTACATGAGCCCACATGCAGTCAAAAGGAATTTCTTCAGTATGCTGTAATATTGAGGCTCTTTGAATTCCTACCAAATCTTTCTAGTTTCTGCCTATTACAGGATTTTTCTGTTATCAACTTCTTGTGCTTTGAGTTGGGCATAGGATTCTGTCCGTGTGTTCTCCCCTTCCGTCGCCCTCACTTGCTTATGCACATCTGTGCTTGCTTATTTTCCATCTTTTCAGGTCATAGTTTGTGGCCCAGAAAGCTCATCTCAGAGTTAGAGTAACCCATTCGGCCGTGTCTGCCATATTGTGTGCAACCGTCCACGTTACATACTGAACAGTGAGGTCCAGGGTGGGTCTGGTCTGGAGCACAGGAAGGTTTCCAGGGCCAAGTGGCAAGCCTGTCCTGGCTCTGCCTGGTCTGATTCAGGCCTTGGAAGGGGAGGCAGAGAACTGTGCCAGGAGCTTTCTCTAAGAGCTCCTGTTCTTAGACCTGGCAGGCCTGGCTCAGTGACAGCGACATGTGTGGGGGGCAGGATATGTGCTCCTTTACCGGGGACTTTGGCAGCTGCTACAGTTGTGGGGGTGAATCCCGAGTCTTTCCATCCATGCTAGCTTCACTCGGGGCTCCTCTCTTACCTCTCCCGGACCCAGCAGCTCCCTTCTCCCAATGAGCTTTGCATAGTGTGTCTACCCAGTGTAGCAAGAAGGAGATTTTTGGAGAAATTAAGACCCTGCATCCTGTCCGGAGCTTTGGAATCTTAGTCACAGAGAACTCTATAGGGTGAAAAGTACTTTGCTCTTAAGAAAAGCATGCTAGGGGGCACCTGGGTGGCTCAGTGGGTTAAGCCTCTGCCTTCGGCTCGGGTCATGATCTCAGGGTCCTGGGATCGAGCCCCACATCTGGCTTTCTGCTCAGCAGTGAGCCTGCTTCCCCTCTCTCTGCCTGCCTCTCTGCCTACTTGTGATCTCTCTCTCAGTCTCTCTCTCTCTGTGTCAAATAAATAAATAAAATCTTAAAAAAAAAAAAGAAAAGCATGCTAAATCTTTTGATACCCCCCCCCCCCTCATTTAGGAAACCAGATGCAGAGGTTGGGAGCTGGGAGGTAAGTGAGATGGGCTGAGCCCGTGGGCTAGGCATCCTGGGTTGGTTCGGTGTCAGTAGAGACCGACTTTGGATGGCTTCTGACAGCAGAGTGACTCAGTCAAAGCTACTCTCCATCTTTAAAATTAGCAGCGATGGAGTTACGTGTAGGAGAAAGTCTGAGACCAGGAAACAGGAGCCCAGCTGTAACTGTGAACCAGGTCCAGGTTCCTCACTTGGCTGTAAAATGAGAGCCATGGACGATGTTCCCAAAGTCCTGTCTGTGGGATCAGCCTGGGATTTACGACACGGTCTCTGGCTTCAGTGTACCTCTGAGACCACACTGTCCCTTGCTTTGTACACCCTGCTGGCAGCTGGATCCTCGCCCTTTCAGCCTGGGTTGACTGATATGTCCCCTTCTCTACCTTTGCCTCTGGCCCATCATGACAGAGAGCTTTTTTGTTCAACCAGAGCATAGATACCAACAGGGTCTCTGGAGGTATCCCAAGTAGATAAGGGAACTCCTCAATGGAACAGCCAGATTGCCCCGTGTTCTTGACCGATCCCCCAGGACACTCTATTTTCGGTACCACCTTCCAGTCATCAGTTTAAAAACTTCAACTATGAAGCCTTGGGGCCTGGATGACATGGGCAATATAACCTCGCTTCTCCCCTGCGCCCCTGCTTTGTACCTCAGTTTTCTTGTCTATAAAATAAGCCAACACTATCCACCTCATACACACAGGATGAGGATCCCATGGGCAAATATTTTGTGACGGGTTTAGAATAAGACCTACTATGTGGTGAGTACTTGTAAAATACCCATGGAGCCATGAAACATAGCAGGTGTGCTATTTTAAAAAAAATCAATGAACAGGTCCCCAAATAAAATAAGCTATTTGGAAAATCTGGGTTGATCAAAGTCAAATACATTTTTCCCCCTTTCATACTCAAAATACTTAGTGCGATGCTCAGCAGGGGAATTTTGTAACTTCATTGGAGCCTGTGGAATTTTTCTTGACACTTCCCAAATTGCCTTAACCGTGGAGTTGTTTTAATGGAATATGTAATACTGCTGCAGGGAGCACAGGTGTGTCTCCTGGAACACAGTTTGAGAAATGCAGCTCTGGGTACATAGACCCTGCTCCCCAGCACATGCAACTTTCATCTAAGGTCTCTTCTGCTGGCTTGGTCCTCACGCTCTCCTGTACCATCATTCCGCTCATTATACCGTCTTCTATTTATACTGTTCACGTTTGTATGTGAATATACATGCCTTTCGTATTTATATCCTCACTTGAGCAATTACTTCCTAATTTGAAAGATTGAGGATAGCTTAGACGGAATCCCTCTGTTTAAGAAGCAACCAGGAGCACCTGGGTGGCTCAGTGGGTTGAACCTCTGCCTTCGGCTCTGGTCGTGGTCTCAGGGTTTGGGGATCGAGCCCCATGTCGGACTTCCTGCTCGGCAGGGAGCCTACTTCCCCCTCTCTCTCAGCCTGCCTTTCTGCCTACTTGTAATCTCTCTGTGTCAAATAAATAAATAAAAATCTTTAAAAAAATAAATAAATAAAAATTAAAAAAAAAATAAAGAAGCAACCAAAGATTGATGTCTACTGACACTGAGTTAGCAATAGCAGCCCCAGCCCAAGGTCATGGCCCAGCTCACCTGTCTCTGCCTGTCCCTGACCTGGTAGCCGGCTGCTGGCTCTGGTAAGAAGGAGATGTGTTCTCTGAGCTGCTGGGGTCATTGAGACCCATGCAGCTGTATCCATGGTGTTTAGGCTTGTGTTGTTTTTGTACAGGCTGGAAATCCTTCTCCTTATACTCCTTATACTCCATATGATATGACCTCTAAACAGCAAAATGCTCTTACCTGCCATGTGGCTCAGTATTTCATGGTCTTCTAGAGAGCCCAGTGAGCAGCTGAAAGCAGGGGGCTACATCTCCCGGGAAAGAATGTGCCCATGTGTGTGCGGACTCTGCCTGAGGACAATGAGAACCACAGGGATTGGGTTAGGAATTAGAGCCTCCTGGGACCAGGACCTTGGGGGCCCCTTATTACTCAAACACGTCGACCCAGGACACAGACCCTTCCCAAGCCAGACCAAGTCACCTCTTTCTCTCACCTGTCGGTGATACCTTCCGGCTCACTCTCTGGGACACCCTCCCCAGCGCCACCTTGAGCTGTTTTGCCTCTGAATCTTTGCTTGAATAACCTGGTTTTCATGAGTTCTGTCAAAAATCACAGGATCTTGAGCCCAGACTCAAGAGGATGCCACATGCTTCCCCACTGCCTATCTCTTCTCTGCCCATCAGGAGATCTGGGACCCCCTCTTCTGTTGACACAAGTCTCATATGCTCTGTGTTCAGTCCACCCCTCCTTCTGTCTGTGCTCCATCCTGGCTCTTGGGGAAGACGTGATCTCCGCTCACAGAGAATAGCATATTTGAGGGCAGGGACTGTGCTGTTTTTTATCCATCTCCCCAGACACATCTTAACAGGTTTGTTCCAAAAAAATTTTTTTGCTAAGTCAACTAGTGTCTGTAATGTGGTTTCCTCATTGTGTCGCAGGCAATAGACATATGTCTGCTGAGCGCTACTGAATCTGTGTTGATCGGGACTTAGTCTTCTCTAAGCGTTTGTGGGCAGAGGTGATTTTTCTTCGTCTCCTAAGCTCACTAGCTGTGAAACAGTGTGTACAGCATAAGAATGGCATCCAAGTCCCTCCACGTCTGGGCTCATTATACCTTCAAGCTCATGGAGAGACGGGGTGTAAACTCTCCAAATTCTCTTTGAAAAATGACTGGAAGTAAAGTGAGGTTTCTGGCCCTCCACGAGGTTCACATTCCGCGCTGGGTCATTCTTTGCTGTGGCTAGCTGTCCTATGCGGGATTTTAGGACCCTCCCCGTCTCTACCGGGCGGAGTCAGTAGAACCACGCTCCCCATCCCCGCCCCGAAGAGAACAGTAACCCGGGTCGTCTGGGGACATTGTGAGCTGTGGAGGACACAATCACTCCTGGTTGAGAACCGGTGATCTAGAGGTTTTTCTAGGAACTTAGGAGGTATCTCCCTCATCTGGAATCCACAACAAATGAACGTGGCCAGAGTTAGGCAAATGCTTTCTCAAAAAGCAAGAGTAAGCAGTGCGTGGTCTAGTTCTCACTGGTGGAGTCAGAAATAGATCACAGCACGGGGGATGTCAGCGTAAACTAAAGAAAACCGAGAGGTAGTTAGATCGGTGCTGTTCAAAGCTGTCCCTGAACCACATCCTTCAGAGAAAGGATAGAACATGGAGTTTCCTGGGCCTTTCTCTGGATTGGCTATAATGAAATTTAGATTGTTAACAATTTCCAATGGGATTCTTAGGTACCCTCAATTTAAGAATGACTGCATTAGACAATGCTGCTTATTTCTTTCTTTATCTTTTAAGACATTCTTTATTTTTAAATAAATAGACATGGTGTATTAATAGCACACACGTGCGCATGCACACACACACACACACAACCCTGGGCTTTGATATAATAAAAAGTAGTGTACCTTACCTTTGTTTTCTCTTTTCCACTTGAAACTTAACTGCCTCCTAAACCCTAACACAATCCATATGTTTGTGGGGAAAAAAAATAACACCCCCCCGCCGAGTGTGAGGCTGTTCGGGCACACTTGGTTGAATCTGTCCAATCCTGAGACTGGGGTGAGGGGGGATTTGGTCCACATTGCTTTTTCAGGGCCGTGGGGGCACCCAGAACACGCATCGCCCCGTTTTCCGCTCTGCTCGGTCTGTGCTGTTTCTTCCCAACCAGGAGGAGGTATTTTGGAAACTTAGAAGGAGACATAAAAAGGAAGGCAAGCTCAGATAAGTTGCTTTTTGGCAAAAGAATAGGATAAAATGCACTGTAATTGTTACTAAATGAGTTACCTTATCTGATTTAGAGCAGTGTTTTTATAAGTAAAGCCCTAAACTCTTCACCCCCAGCCCCCCTGGGTATACTGAAATTAAAGTCACTGCAGCTCGGAAGCTAATGAACACATTCATTTCGGTGCCGAGACTACGTGCTGTTGGCGGCCTTCAATACCTTCCCCCACCCGGCAACAGGGCTCGGACATCAGGAGATCTGTAACGTCTTGCTGATTGCAATTTAGGGCTGTACCATGTCGTGGACCCTACAGTTTGGCACCAAAAGGCATTTGGCTATCGATCTGTGCACTAAGCTACATGGAGGATTTTCCTAGGGTTCATGACAGATTGGGAGCAGGAAGATATCCAGACAAGGCACGGACCCCTAGAAAGAGCTCATTCAGTGTCCCTGCTTCCTAGAATCAAGATACTTAGTACCCCGGAGCCTGTGTGCCTAACAGGGAAAACAGACAATGATGCCAGGGGAGATCTTTATTGAAAAGACGGACTGAGGGTGCCTGGGTGGCTCAGTGGGTTAAGCCTCCGCCTTCGGCTCAGGTCATGATCCCAGGGTCCTGGGATCGAGCCCCACATCGGGCTCTCTGCTCAGCAGGGAACCTGCTTCCCTTCCTCTCTCTGCCTGCCTCTCTGCCTACTTGTGATCTCTGTCAGTCAAATAAATAAATAAAATCTTAAAAAATAAAAAAAATAGAAGACTGACCTAGTGCTGGATTAGAACCGTGTCTCTGGCTCAAAAACAGCTCCATCGTCGCCACTGCTGAGCCGGACAGGTCTAAATGTAAACACAGCTATATTCAGGAATGTGACACCACCGGAGGCCTTCCCTGACTTTCTGGCCACAGTCTCTCAGATTTATGTTTCTAGAGCCTTCCTTTCTTGCTATATTAGCACACTTGTTCCTATTTGCTGAGCAGTTAGGCTGGTGTCTGTGTGTTTGCAGCTTACAGGGTCATAGATAAAAGACCACATGGGGACCTAGAGACCCAACGGCAGAGGGACGAAGTTTTCACAGACATTTGCCAAATGCTCCTTCCTTGTGCTGTTGCTTGAGACTAGAGACTAGAGGGATCGCTCTTGTTAGCCAGGCTCGCCTAGCATTCGGGCATCCTACAATTGTGTACATTTCTTCAGGAAAAGGGAAAGGAAAATGGTAAGGTGGGGTTGGGGAGGGTGGTTTGTCTTTCAGGGAGATGGTGTTTTATTCATAGGCAAATTCTTCCAGCAAATCTTTTGAAAGCTGGTAGGATTTTATAGATCTTCTCTACCACTCCATTCCCTCTATGTTAGCCTTGTCCCCAAATCAGAAAGTGTCCTCGGGAGATAGAATGGTGGGCCTCAATCCTTAGCCCACACTCTTTGCCGTGTGGCTTGGCCGCCCCCCCCCACCAAAGGCAGAATAAATTTTCCCATGGCCTTGTGACCTGCTTTGGCCAATGCGGTGTGACCACACATCGGTTCTGTACTTGGGCCTTAAGAGGTATCACTTCTCCCATCTCTAGAAGAGCTTTCTCCTATGTAGCTGCATCCTGTCTGCCTGGGGACAGGGAATCTATTACATTGACCTAGACCTACAACTCTGGGCAGAGCTGTTCAGCTGAGCCCAGCCTCCATGAGCTATCCCCGTGGACCTGTGAGCAAGGATAAATGATCATTATCTTAATCAGTAACAAATGATAGCCAACCAATGCAATGTCCTTAATCCTTCTAATTTCCAAGTTCATACATCAATTACCAGCTTGATAGGTTTAGAAGCAAAGATAAATTTTCTAGCCCCTTCAAAATGCTGCAATGCTGCAAGACCTGATTCTACACCTCAGCTTCGGTGACCCACTCTGCCAGAGACCAGCTCTTCTTTCTAATTAAAAATGGTCTCTGGGGGAGGGATGATGTCTTCTGATATCTGTGTCCAGAGCACGAAGCTTGCGCACAAGAGAGTAGAGCCCAGGAGGAAAGGGCTTGGCTTTGGGATCCAACAATCTTGGAATTAAGTGAAGCTTTTGTCACTTAACAATGTTGTAGCTTTGGCGAGGCCACTTAACTCCTCTGAATCTCCTTTTCCCCATCTGGTGAGGTCGTTGGGAGAGTTAGTGGAGAGAGCGTTCAGAAAGTGCCCAGTACATATTCGGTGGTAAAGAAATGGCAGCTGTCCCATGTGCAAAATAAATCGATGTGTGCAGATTTCTGGCCATGCTGGGGACCTGGTTCCCCCCCTACCCATTCCTTCCTGCCACATTCGGCACCTGCCCTGGGCTCTTTCCAGTGCCTGGTAGATCTGTACTGTCTTCTTTCCCTAGTCCCTACTCAGTAAACTCCTCTGTGCATGGCTGTCCCACGCCGTGGCTGCAGAGGGTGCAGACTGTTATGTGGATGATCTCTAAAGATGAATCTGAGTTCTGTCTTCTCTCTGTACTCCCTCCTCCCCAGCCAGTTTTTACATTGAAGTCTTCACCTCTCATGTGAGGATATTTAGAGATCGGGCTTTTAGGAGTTATGTAAGGCTCACGAGGTCATAAGGGTGGAGCCTGGATCCCAGGTGTTGGTGTCCTTCTAATGGGAGGAGGAGACACAAACTCATTCTCTCTCCTATTCACTCTCGTGCTCTGTCTGCATGTGCCCAGAGGAGAGCCTGAGTGAGGCCACAGCAGGAAGGAGGTTCTCTGTCTGCAAGCCTGGGAACAGGTTCTCATCAGAAACCAGGCATGCTGGCCCCTGATTCAGGCGTCCAGCTCCCAGGGATGCGAGCAAATGAACTTCTATTGTTTCGACCACCCAGTCTGTGGTGTTTTGTTATGGGAGCCCGGGCGGACTAATGCTCCCTGTGTGGCTGATACTGTCCCCGATGCATTTTGCAGTGAAAGATTCTGAGGTTCAGCAAGATGCTGTGACTTGCCCGCTTCTACCTCCGCAGCTGTGAGAGCCGTGTTCCCTTTAGCGGCCTCTCTCCAGAGCTTGTGCGGGGACACTCTGTGGTTCTGGGTCCCAAGGGCTCTCAGCACCTCTGCTGCCATGGGCCATGCTCGGACCCGGGGCAGGGAACCTTCAGCCAGCCGCCCATGGAAGGGGGCAGAGCCCCAGCCCTCAGCTCCACTTTCAGAGGTGGAGAGAAGGAAGTATGAGCTTTTGGCTGGAGTGGGACTTCCAGAACAGTCCAGCAATACCAGACGGGAATCCACCTAGAAAAGAAGACGCCCCCAAGATTTTTTTTTTTTTTTTTTTTGGTAGTAATAAATTCTTTATAGTATAAGTAATTCCATTCAATGCATATTTTATCAAGTCTCTGCCTGGCATCAGAAAAGTAGCTGATTATATAATATTTATAAATATTAATAGAAGTACAACAGAATATTATTTCTGCAATACCTCTCAGTTTATCTTCCCTCAGTGATAAGTTGGTTTCTCTCCCCGCACTGTTTTCACCATGGAGGTCCCAGAGGAAGCGCCAGGGCAAAAAGCTTCTTGCAAAGGAAGAGTGGGAGATGTCGGGGGAAATTTCTGTCCCACAGAGAGGCTGGGTTCGCCATTTTGCCCCCAGTGAGATGTGGAGACAGGAGAGAAGGCAGAGCCGGGTGGGGAGGTGCCCAGGGCCCTACCTTCCTGCTCACTCCACTCCCAGATAACACCCTGGGCTAGCAGGCAGGAGAGGGAGGTGGTGCTGTGTGGTAGAAACATCTAGAAGGCTGATGGTGACAGAGACTCTTGTATCCAGTGGCCTGCTTTCCCCAACGTGGAGCGGGGTTCTCTGAGCCTCGGTGACAGATTTTTCTCAGCCTCAGCACAGTGGACATTTTGGACTGCGTTATTTTGTCACAGGGGTCTGTCCAATGCATTGTGGGATGGCTAGCAGTATCTCAGGTCTCTACCTATCAGAAGCCGATAGTGTTTTTCCAATGGTAACAACCAGAACTGTCTATTATTACCAGAACTATTATCCAGTGTGTCCCGGGGGCCAAATTGTGCCTGCTCCCCATAGGGACCGCTGTCCTGGCGACACCCAGCATCTGACTCCAAGCTTCGATGACAGTGATGCTGTGGCTTAACAGGGAGGAGATCATGGGTAGGTGAATTGAGGGGGGCTCCTGATGCCCTAGGACATGAACACGGTGAGCAGGAAACCCAGAAATTGCAGATGGCCCTGACAATGGGACCCAGAGGGACCAGGAAGGGCAGGAGATGCAGAGAGCTGGAAGTGACGGCTGGGTTGCGGCGTGCAGTGTAGCAGTCTGGGGACCTCACTGCTGAGACAGCCAGGACCGAAGCAGGGCTGTGGGTCACAGGCCCTCACTATCCATTTATAATGACACCCTTTTTGGTGCGAGGCACTGCAAGGGGAGGCACTCTAGACGCCATCAAGGTGATTGAGCCATCCCCCCACTGCCCCAGTATTCCAACCAGAGAAGGTGAGGTACCATTAACTAACAAATTCAAAAATCCCTCCCCAACTGCCCAGTGCAGTGGGAGAACTCCTCAGGAATTTTAGATCAGTAAATAAATAATTAAAAAGCTGTATTTTCTGGGGCACTCGGGTGGCTCAGCGTTGTGAGTTCAAGTCCCATGTTGAGTTCCACACTGGGCATGGATTCTACTTACAAACCAAACCAAACAAAGCAAAGCAAAACAAAACAACCCCAAACACTACATTTTCTGTGAACTCCTGCAGAACAGTGTGAGGGTGCGTGAGTCCATGGTGGAGTAATAATAGGAATAAGAACAACACGAGCATATATTAAGTGCCTACTGCATGCTGAGCACCTTGCAAGAGTCAACTCATTGAGCTCCTGATGAGCAGGTCTAGGAGGTAGATGTTTCTACTGTGGCCTTTTCCTTCCCTTAGAAGAAGAAGAGGTGCCTCTGAGCTCATCTCTTGGTCCGAGGCATTGTGGCTACAAAGCCATTGCTGGAGCATGGCTCCAAACCCAGACCAGGGGACTCTGGCACCCACGTGCCCCTCTGCTCCACCATGCTGCTGCCTTATTGCCACGGTGTTTATATCGATGGCCCAAGTTCATTCATCTGTTCCTATTTCCTAGCTGTAGGATGAGTGGTGCCTTTCCGCTTCTTTCCCGCAGCTAGGCTTTAAGAGAGCATTTCTAGGATTTGATTCCTGTTGAGCACTGATTGCTTGTCTCTCAGTAGCTCACACACTCTCAAGACGGAGAAGGAACTAAGGGAGTGTTTGTTGCACTAGATTACTTGTGGTGAAGAATCTGCAGCACCCAGAGGAACAAAAGGTCCATTTGTTCATAGGCCACACGGGTGTGTGTCACACTGAGTCACACTGAGTACCATAAGCAGAGCGCCATCGAGGTTAACCCCTGGCCCTAAGAAGTGGCCCCCAGCAACCATGCTTTGTAGCTAAAGTTACTGGATACTTCTTAGCGTGTCCCCTGCCGTTCTTCTACAAAAGCGGAGGACTACACATTTTCAAAGATAAATGTTAATTACATGAAAATGGGTCTTTTTGTTTATAACAGCTATCATCTACATGGTCACCATAAAAGGGACCTTCCTTAGCCAACAGCTCCTTGTCTGGGTTTGAAAAGTCCGTAGGACAATCATTGGCTATCCGCCATGGTCTTCTCCTTTCAGGAAGGCTAAGTCTTTAGAGTTTTGTGAAAAAAGATTTCTTTTTTCTTTTGAATCATTGGTGTCGGGTAGCTTTAATGATGCTGGAAATCAATTTTTATTTTCTATTTAAATGTGGGCTGTGGTAGGTTAAAGACGGCTGGAAGTTTCCCAGCACTCCCCCCATGGAGCGGTGGGCTCTAGGTCTCCACCCACATCTGGGTTGGCTTGTGATGTTTGACCAATAGGATCCAGGGAAAGTGATGTTGGGCCAGCTCTGGGCCTCGCCCTTAAGAGTTCTAGCAGCTTCTCCCTTGGCCCATCAAAACGCAGCTGAGGATCCCCATGGGGAGTCCGACAGCCCTGAAGCTGCCATGCTGTGAGAAACAGGAGCCATGTGGGGGGCCCTGGAGGGTGAGGTGCCAAGTGTGGAGACAGAGAGAGGGGGTGGAGAGAGGAAGAGGGAGGAAGGGAGGGAGGCAGACACCCAGACAGCTGAGGGAAGAGCCCATCCCAGAATCCTGGAAATGGAGCCTCAGCCCCAGCTGGAGTTCGAGATGAGTCATCCTGCTGAGCTCTTCCCCATTTCTTCACCCACAAAAATGGCGAGCAAAAAAGTGGTTGCCTTAAGCCCCCAGGTTCGGGGTAGTCTGTTACACAGTAAAAGAGAACCGACTTTCCAGCTACTACCTACGGACACGCACCGCTGTTTCCGCACCGGTGTGGTCCACGCAGAAGTTGACCGCATCACTCTCCACTTAAAAGGGAAGAAAAGACCCGGCTCCACTGCCTTCCCTCAGCTTTAAAAGTTCCTGGTGGGGAAACCTCTCTGACGTTCTGTGGTGTCCAGGTGAGGTCCAGGACCAAGTATTCTCTACCACAAAGACCCCGCCCTACTCCTTAAAAAGTCACATTAGCTTTCAGAGAGTAAATAGTTTCCAAAAATGGAGTGTGTGGGGGGGGGGTGGGGGGCGAGAGGGGAACATTTCCCTGTGCAAATGATGGGAATTTTAGGCTTAGTGAGAAAACTGGGGAGAGTAGTTAAAAGTCATCCCCCAAAGAATATGAGGACGGAGAAAAATGGAAAGAGAGAAAAACATCAGCCTCAGACCAGCACTTTACAGAGCGGTTCAAGGGCCATTTGCATCAGAATTACATAGGACGCTTGTTAAAAATAAAGGTTGCAGAGCTCCATTCTGGACCTACCGAATCAGGCTCCGTGGGGGTGGAAAGAGAAATTTTCAGCAGCTCTCCAGGTGGTTCTTGCTCTCGTTGAAGTCTGAGAATGGTTGCCTTAGATTTGTTTTACAAACAAATTTCATGAAACATTTTCTGGGAAGTCAATGCAAATTTCAGCTTTGATTTATTGCCTCCTTCCTAACGCCTGCATGCACACACAGGCCTGTGCACACACATGCGCACACACACACACACACACATACACTCTCACACACGGGTTTATAAGCTTCTAGTGGGAATGGGAGGAAGAGGATGGAATTGAGCTAATTGAAATCTTCACGTGTGGTTTTTAGACTTCAAGACCCACCCGCCCTCCACGCTGGCTTATCTTCTTCCCTTTAGCATTTCTTTTATGCATGAAGCATCCTCCCCTCCCCCACCACTTTCAGGTTTTCTGGCCACAAGGGAAATTCCCAGGTGCAAGAACACTCAGTCCTCAGGCTCAGGAAAGACTCTGATGTGAATCTTTGAAGATGGAGGAACTGAAACATTAAAGGGTCCAGGTGCCAAGAGATTCGATTGATTCGAGCTGGAGTCCCAAAGGGGAATTTGTTTTCAACACAAATACTAATAATACAGTAATTGTGCCGTGAATATTTACAGTGTGTTGAGTGCTCTGATCAGCGTGGCCCTGGTTCTCTTGGGGGGTTGTCAGGGTGGGTAAGTCAGGCCAAGTATGGGGAAAGTGGGGACCTGGGGAATTTGTGCTGAACGCGGATTCCTTTGTCTCCTTCTGCCCTGACAGCTTTTGGTTCCAGGCTTCGTCCTCATTAACCCTTCGGTCACAGAGCCTTCTGCAAGTGGTCTTACCCACCGGAGGAGGTAAAACTGAGAACCGATCAGAAGCTGGGAAAAGCATCAGGTTAAAAACGTCTATTTTCATTCCTTAGACACCAAACAGCCTAGTGCTGTTTAAACGCTATCCACTCTTCAAGATTTAGCTCAAATGCCAAATTCTCCATGAAGCACTGACTGTGTTACAAATAGTATTATTATAGTCTTAGGTTTATCCTGATTAATGTTATCATATTACCTCCAGCAACACAGAAATATGTATAATATACCAGTTTGAAATGCTATCCTTGTTACTACACTATTTATTAATACCTATAATAATACTACTGCTATCCAGTTAGAACAGTATGAGCTGAAGAAGAGTAACACTCACAGGGAAGCCTGGGTGGCTCAATTGGTTAAGCGTCTGCCTTCGGCTCAGGTCATGATCTCCAGGTATTGGAATCGAGCCCCACATCGGGCTCCCTGCTCATCAGGAAGTCGGCTCCTTCCTCTCCATCTGCCACTCTCTCCCACTCATGTTGACCCACTCTCAAATAAATAAATAAAATCTTAAAAAAAAAAAAGTAACTAGCCCTACAGTAATGGCTGACAAATACCAAGCCCTTCCTGGGTGTGCTGTCTAGCCTGCCGTAAGCACCACTGAACGCTTCCCAGCGTTCCGTAAGGAGGCCCTGAAGGTGCTCTCCCTGAAAATGAGACAAAGCTTCTGTCAGCCACTGAATGACCAGACCACAGGTTGCACCCACAGCCCCTCCTCCTCATCAGCAGGTCCCCTTCCTCACTCCCTTGGGGCCAGACCCTCCTCTGTCCCCACTTTGGTGCGAGCACTTGACTTTCTCCCTTTCATTATCATGATACAGGAGTTGCCAGTGCCTGGAGGGCAGAATATGGTTTGCCTCCTAGAACCTTAGCCCTGTGCTATGGAAATGTCTGGTTAAAATTCCACACTCCAGCAGGGTCAGGCTTGCGGACGGCAGTGGCCACCCAGCCACTTCTGCATTCAGGTCCAGGATGGAGCTGATTATTTACAACTTATTCCTAGTGATGGCAGAAGGGAATCCCTACAGAATTTCCATGCCAGTTCTTTCTGCAAGGACCAAGGTTCGGTTATCACCCGAACACTTGCAAAGTGTCAATCAAATTTATGATCAGTCCTATTAAGCTATATGATACTATGATATGATATAGAAAAATGTACAGCGAGCACCTATCATGTGCTGAGTGTTCTGCTAAACCCTTTGTGAAATCATCTCATACCCCTTACCACAGCTCTCTGAAGCAGATTATTATCTTTTCCCTATTGAAGAAAGTCGAAGAACTTGCCCAAAGTCGTGCAGCCAGTGAGTCACAGAGTTTGGATTTGAAATCCAGTTTGACTCCCAAGTCTGTGCTTTTCATCAATTAATCACTCTTCTAGCCAACTGATTTTGCCTTTCCTTCCTCCTTGCTTTCTTTCCAAGAACACTTAATTGAATGCTTCCTCTGTATGAGGTGTGTCCGTTGAATGATGCAAAAGTGAGCAAGCAAGACATGGTCCTTGCCCCGACAAGATACGGGGCAGAGTCAGGAGATAAAAGAAGCAATTATGGAACTCCGTGGGGAAGGCTATGATAGAGCCTGCAGTGTCGACTGAGAACAGAGGTGGGCCGGCCACGATGCCCGGGTACCACGCTTAGGTCTCGAAGTGCAGGTAAATCTTCTTGGCTACCCTCTGGGCTCCTTGTCAGCAGCCCCACTGTGTAGGACGATGCTGCATTTCAGAGAGATCAGAGCCCTGGCTCAGGACCACACAGACAGCAAGTGGCAGGGCCGCTCTTCCAAGCCCCATCTGTAATACCCAAGGCTAGTGTTTTCCTTAGTAGACCAAGTCACCAGGGGCTGATAGAAAGTAATTAAAATGGAATGGCTGCCTTTTCCTATGGTAGACAATGCATTTTCTACTAAATAAAATGGATTCAAATTTTTCCTAAGGAAACCTCATCCCTCTACACATTTTAGAGGAGAAAAAAAGTCCCCAGGTCCTATGTTTTGATGATTCTTTCTGTGAGGGCCATCGAGGAAACTTTAAGATAATCCCCTGATAGTTATTTCAAGTTCTACTCTAATGGAGTTCACTAGGCTAGTTGTTCCTTGGTTCATATTCATCTAGATTTCAAGCCAGCCCGTGTTGGATTAATAGCCAAGAACCAGCTTCATTTTGGGCTATGATGAACTGATCAAAGACTAGTGCTCGATGCAGAAACACCAAGGGGTTGTTGTCAGTACTTGACTGCAGTTCCTGGGTCTTCACACCATCGCTGTTGACTCACTTCAAGTCTTGGGACATCTAACGTCTTGCTGGTCCTTTGAATTTTATTTTTTGTAAAATAAACACAATGGTATGGATTGGTTTCAGAAGAAGGGTCAATGGTCCTGCTGCTCTGAGATTATTACGTATGCCCTGGAAGAGGAGATGAAGGTGGTTCAGAAGCAGGATTCTCCAAGGGTCATGGAAAACTTCCACTATTCTGAAAATGTATTTCACGGGAGTCCATCCGCACTTCTGAACCTTGGACAAGATCATCAACAGAGCAGCACAGTCTTCAGCGTAAGTCTGTGCTCCTTGATCTGAACCAGCTTCTCCACCATCATAGCAGCTACATGGGTTTACGGAGCTGTCTTTGTGCCTCTTAAGCTACTGTAGTGGTGACAAAGGGTCCAGGAAAGCTTTCCCCAGTAAAAGTCTCTGTTAAACTTCCGCCGTCCCTCGCTTGCGGACTGCTCGTCTGCCCGGTAACGTTCTCAAGTGTCTCCACTCTTGGCACACAACTCATACTCTGAACTGCACCCTGCATTTTACTGGGGTCTGATTACATTTTTAAATACTGTCCTTGTGGACAGTGTTTGGACGTGAGACAGTTAATTTCCTGTGTCATGTGTGGATTTTCAGAACAATGCCAGAGGGGCTAAGAAAACGGTTTCTCTGTTGACTACAAAAAATGTTTTTAACATCTGCCCAGGGCCAGAGTTTTATCTCTCCCACTGTATTAAAAATCCTATGCTGGGGCGCCTGGGTGGCTCAGTGGGTTAAGCCGCTGCCTTCGGCTCGGGTCATGATCTCAGGGTCCTGGGATCGAGTCCCACATCGGGCTCTCTGCTCAGCGGGGAGCCTGCTTCCTCCTCTCTCTCTCTCTGCCTGCCTCTCAGTGTACTTGTAATTTCTCTCTGTCAAATAAATAAATGAAATCTTTAAAAAAAAAAAAAAATCCTATGCTGGAGAGTCAGTGTTAAAGGAAGGATATTTAATTAGTCCAGTGCTTTTAAAATCATATTTTTGAGTTCTGAGATGCCGCCAAAGAGTAAAAGTCCCCAGCTGGCACCAACCCTACTTACCTGAAAGCGATATTTAAACAGAGAAGTCGGGTTTCCCTCTACCCATCCTCTTCACCCCACTCTGTCCACTATTTTTTCATTCGCTGAAACTCAGGAGTAGTTGGCCGAGGTGGTAGGCTGCCAGTTCAACGGACTAGTGAAAGTTAACTCTCATCAGAGAGTTATCCAAGCAAGTTCATCCAAGCAAGTTCAAGCTCAGGAGAGCTAAGCCATCATTTCTCCTTCTCCTTAGTACTCAATAAAAACAGAGTCATCCTAATATGTCTTAAAAAAAAAAAAAATTGATCTTCCGTGTAAGGAAAAGATGACTCTGAACAACACTTATCACAGTTTCTTGTGAAAGGCACTACACTGTGGAAGTGTTAAGCCAGAGCCTTATTTGCCTTACGTGATACCAAATTAGGGATACGAGGGTCACGCTGCAAGTAAAAGTGTGCTATAAACACTGCTATAAACAGGTGACTCCCGGGCTACAAGGATGTCTTGCTTGACCTACACAGAACTAGCATTTAAAATTATCTCCAGCTTCTGAAAGTAGGGAGGCAAGAAAATCCAGGAGAACATCTTTATGATCTTGCGTTAGACACAACGTCCTTAAACAAAACACCAAGATTATGATCCATGAAAGGAAAAAAAGAAATAGAAAAGCTGCACTTTTGCAAAATTAAAAACGTATGTTTTTGAGAGGCACTCTTAGAGCAATGAAAGACCAGACACAGAGTGGGAGAAGTACTTGAAAATCACATATCCGATAAAGGCTGTATATTCAGATTAATAAGGAAACCTCAACACTCAACAATTTAAAAAGTAAATAAATAAATAACCCCATAAAAAAAGGCAGAAAATGTAAATAGACACTTCACCGAAGATGTATGGACAGCAAATAAATACACAGAAAGATGCCTAACTGAATTAGTTGTTAGGGGAATGCATAATAAAAACCAGAGTGAGACACCACTGCAGATCTATGAAAATGACTAAAATGAAAAAGACTCATCATACCAAGTGTTAGCAGGCATGCAGAGCAAAGGAGCTCTCACACTTTGCTGGGGCAGTTGGGTGGGGGGGGGGTGGAGGGAGAGCGAGGGGGGGCGGGGAATGTCAGGTGGTATAGCCATTCTGGAGAGTTTGCTAGTTTCTTCAATATGTAGCTATTGCTGGACCCAGCTGTTCTGCTCCTAGGTGTTTATGCAAGAGAAACAAAAGCACATGTCCAAAGACTTACTTTATTCTAGCCCCCCCTGCCAAGCTAGAAGCAACCTAAACGTTTGTTAACAGATGAGTGAATAAACAAATTGAGGCATACACATATAACAGAATACTACTCAGCCGTTTAAAGAAGGAATGAACTACTAATACACACATCATGAATGAGTCTCAGATAATTATGCTGAATGCAAAAAAAAAAAAAAAAGACCCCAAAAAGTACATACTCTATGATTCCAATTATATAAAATTCTAGAGAATGCAAACGAACCTGTGGAAGCAGAAAGCGGATCTGTGCTTGTCCGGGAATGGGGATGAGGGTGAGAAGGACTGATTATAAAGGCTCACAAAATAACTCTCAGGAGTGCTGGATATGTTCACCATCTCCAGTATGGTTCTGATTCCCAAGTGAATGTGCTTACTAAGTTGTACATTTTAAATAGGCACAATTTATTGTATGTCAATTATATTGCAACACAACTGTTAAAAATGAGTAGATTCCATCTGAAATTTTTGGATGTTACATTTCTCCCCCAAATTTCATGGCTATGGGCCTGTATCCTGTAGGACACAGCTGGGAGTCCTGCTCACATTCAACATGGCGTCCCTCCGTGGGCACCACACTCTCTTAAACTAGCTTGGCTTCTCCTCTTGAATGAAGCTGCCTGCTGGGCCTTCACAGGCCCTGAATTAAGACTCCTCAGCCTTGCCATGCCTCTTGCAGGCACTTCAGTCTTTAAACGTTGCCTTTGCTTCCCACATGAAGTTCCCCTTAGATTTCTCTAGAGTGAGCCTGGGACCAAAGATCGCATGACAGAAGGGACTCAAAAACTTCATGAGTGTGACACACTTCTCTGGGCTCCCACAAATGTTACCTTGCCTGCTCAGGAGGCTGATTTCAACACTTCAACGTCCAGCAATGACCCTGGCTAGCATGAACCAAAAGAATGCTTTATTGAAAGAGAAAAGTTGATAAAGCTTCTATAATCTTCTATGTGATCTATGTGATCTAAAATCACAAGGCTCAAAAGTTGAGCAGGGCATTCCCCCACCTGACAATCAGCCTGTCCTTGGTTGAACATTTTCTACAAGCTGGGACTTGGCTGGCCTGATTCTGTCCCCAGTCCCCTGTGGCTGCTTTGAGAATCCCTATCTGCTTCCCCAGGGTCTCTGACAAAGTCTCCTTGGACTCTCTAGGTTTTGGCAGGGGGAGGCCAGGAATCCCTGTGCTGATGTAGGTAATAATTAGAACACTTCCTACTACCCAGGGGCAGATTAGGACTTTCCTTCTTTTGAGATCTATGCCTTCTGATTATGGCATGGAGGCATGGCCATAAACAACAGATGTGGAGACCCTAGCATGGGGTCATTGTGTCTGCTCACCTTGACACAGCCCAGCCCTTTGAAGCTCAGAGCTCTGTCTACACCATAGGTTAGCAGCATATCAAGTTTTTGAAAACTCTCCAACCCTCCTGTGGATCTACAGGGGAATTCTATGGCTCTTCCTCAAGGGATCACTCTCTATTTACTCTGGTGCTAATTTGCTGTTGGTTTTCTTTTGTAGAAGAGTCTCAAGCCCCTGTTATCTTCAGGCATCTTTGCCTTCAAGTCCCTAAGTCCTTAATTTTTGCTTTTAAGAGCTGATCAGGCTGTGTTGGCTACTGGGAAACGCCACACCACTTTGAAAGTCAAAGCTCCATAGTCATCTCAGTCTTCCAGAACTTGTCTTCCTCCAGAATCTGCTTTCTTCAATGGAAGAGCTTCACTTGAGGCTGGAGAACATCTTCAACTTTCTGTTGAAAGTGAAAGCTTCAAAAGAAGCTAAGTGCTGCTTCTCTATAGAAATTTATGCTATTTCTACAAATGCAAACTGTATGACTCTACAGAGCTTGGAGACTGGGGATGGGAAGGGAGTAACTCAGCTTGACTCTACTTTTGGCCAGATCAAATTTAGAGAAAGAATGCCACTTTCATTATTATTGTGACGATGCTTCCTTTTTGAGGGAGTCACCGTTAGTGTCTTGAGAGGAGTGTCACGTTGCCAGCGTAAGTGTGCACAATCACACTCTCCATTCTACATTTATGGGTGGACAAAAGGGTGGACAAACTTTAAGAAAGTTTTAAAATCCTAAGGATGCACACACAAAATCAGAGATGATGACTTCAAATTAATTACAGTTGTGGCCAAGCCATGTTTTCCCACAAAGCTGCCAGATGCCACTGTCTGTAATGTATCTAGAACTCCTCTTTTGTTATCTTTTTTTTTCCATTAAGATTTATTTATTTTAGAAAGAGAGAAAGAGAAAGAGAGATTGAGAGAGAGTGAAGGGAGAGCATGAGCAGGAGGGGCAGAGGGATAGAGAATCTCAAGCTGACTCCACACTCAGCATGGAGCCTGACGGGGCTCAATCCCATGACCTTGAGATTGTGACCTGAGCTGAAACCAAGAGTTGGACTCTCAACAGACTGAGCCACTCAGGCACCCTCTTTTGGTACCTTTTCTAAAGCCTATATCAGATTACTTTGTTTTTTGTATTTTTATTTGGGGGACTGCTCTAGGTTGAATAGTGAACCCCCAAAATTCACATCCCTCTGGAGCCTGAGAATATGGCCTAATGCAGAAGGAATCTTTGCAGACATACTGAGATGAAGTCATGCCGGCTTAGGTGCTCCCTACATCCAATATAACTGGTATCCTTATAAGAAGGAGCAAAGGAAGAGACACAGACAGAGGCATATAGGGAGAATGACACGTGATGATGAAGGCAGAGACCAGAGTGCTGTGTATACAAACTAAGGAATGACAAGCATTGCTAGGGACTACCAGAGCTAGAAAGAAGCAAGGAAAGAGCCTTCCCTAGAGCCCCCCATAACTATAAGAGAAAACAATTCTATTGTTTACACTACTCAGTGTGTGATACATGGTCTGGCAGCCCTAGGAAGGTAATACAGGAGCTGAGCTGGGTGACTGAAGGAGTAATCAAGCTTAGTAGTTCTACTGCTGATCAAAAAACACCATGATTGCATGTGTGTGGTAGGGGCTCAGTTGGTTAAGTGCCCGACTCTTAGTTTTGGCTAAGGTCTTGATCCCATGGTCTTGAGATTGAGCCCTGCCCTGGGCTCTGTGGTGGGCATGAAGCTTGCTTCAGATTCTCTCTCTCCCTCTCCTTCTGCTCCTTTCCCCCGCTAAAAAACAAGCAAACAAATAAACAAACATGCTATAATTAACCAGACACCACCGATTTTATCTTGTAGATCTGATACTGAACTTAACAGGTAATGGCTGCCTCTGGTGGTGAGGTCTCCAAGACTAGTATCTTCAGCATTACCTCACTGGTTCTCAGGGAACTGTGCTATGGTATCTTATCTCCATTGCATGAAAGAAAGAATCTGGGGAGTTAATGGATTAAGAAATTCATCTGTGATTTTGCAGCTGGTAATGGTCAGAATTCAAAGTTTATTCCTCCTTCCCTACACCACACTACGTCTCCATGTCTGAGGATGACTTCCAAAAATGTTGGAGCAAAGGACCAATCTTGGAACTCATTGTACCATGCACCAAGGTGACATATGTGCGTAAAAGTTCTCTTGCACAGTAAGCTCTGGTTTGTGTTGGTTTGTTTAAAAATTCTCTGTTACTACTTTGCAGCCACACCTCGTCTATGTGACGTTGGATTCTCTGCCTGTCTAACTTATATCACCACTCCTTTAGGAGAGGCTGGGACTTCTCTTCCAGCTTATACAGAGCTGAAGAAGCTGTCAGCACTTTGTAAATAATCAGTATCTAAGCCAGCACAGTGATCCCTACAAATTATGACCCTCAGGCTCTGAAGACTAAGAAAAATGTTCAGTTTTGCAATTTTCCACTCTTTTAATAATCTTGACAGTGTGGGTTGTGTTAGTCCTAGTTTAATATTATAATCCAAACAATATTTGACTCTGAATGCAGAATGAGGCTCAGGAACCACACAGGCCAATGTATTCTTAGATGACTCATGGTAGCTGGTTGGGCTGTTTTGACCTTTCCTGTGTGTGCAGACTGGTGGGACTTTTGTCCCTCCACTACCTACATGCACTCACCACACACATGGTAATAGAATAATGGTGTCATTTTCCTTTCTCTTCTTCTTAATAGCTTGTGAAGAAGGACCCGTTCAGCCTTGCAGTTGAGGTGGACAGAAGATCACCTTGTGTGTGGGCTGACATTCCACTTCCAGTGGACTTGAGCTCTACTCAACAATGACTCTTTATCATTCTCGGCCCCCACTTGAAGAAACAGCATGTCCCTTGGGTGTGTAGGGTGATTTACAAACTGTCCTTGAGACATTGCAAGGCCCTTTCTCTACCTGTAGTGTCTAGGGGAGGCATATACTAGGGTTTACAATGTGGCACTAAGGGAGGATGGCCTGGGTTTGTTTCTGAGGACCAGCTTTGGCTTGAACGCAATCTAAAAAGTCCCTGCCTGGTAGTCTATTCTGTAAGAAGCATTTCCAGACCATACACTTGATTTCATGCCTCCTTCTTCAAAACCTTTTCTGTGAAATAAAATTTTTTGATTTGTTTCATTTTTCAACCTTCCTTTTCTATAAAGCCAGTTGTATCTATTTTTTCTGTTGAGTATCAATTCCATCATCTCTTGTTTTGTCACACTTTGTGTTCAAAATTTGTTAATAGGCAAGTGCTTTCAAGGTAGACTTCAGAATCCTGGGCCTGTCATTCAAGGCCCACCTACTCCTCAAACCCTTCCCAGTTTGTGTGACGTTCACTGATGCTATGAGATGCTCAGTTTGAGAGGTTCATTGGGAGAGAATGTAGGCAGGATGTGTGACCTAGACTCTGAGGCTAAGAGACACTCTGCAGAGGAAGTGATGTCTGTGTTAAAACCTGACTGTGAATCGGAGTTACCCAGGTGAAAGACAGGGAAAGGTGTTCTTGGTGGGTGGAATGCCATGTGCAAAGCCCAAAGGGGAGACAGCATAGCACACTCAGGAGCTGAAGTCAGTGTGGCATAGCTAGAAGGCAGAGTGGGTCGGCCTGGAGCTGGGAAGGCAAGGACCAAAGTCAGAAAGCAGGGACCAGCTCCTGTTGGACTTGAAAGTCTGGTGCATTAGACTTTGTTCTAAGGTCAGTGAGGAACCACTGTAGGTTTTAGGAGGCTGGAGAGGGTGTCGGGGGGTGGGGCGCAGGGAGACTGTTAAAACTGAGCTTTTAAAAAGATCATTCTTGCTTCCTTGAGGATGGTAGATCAGAAGACAGCAGGATAAACAGACTGGAAGCCCAACAGGAGGCTGTAATTCAGAAACGAGATGAAGTAGGAACACGGAGAGTACAAGAACTGTGAGCAAACTAGAGATATATGGGGTCAGGTTGGTTCCGAATACATCACCTGAGGGCATCCATGTCATATACTCCCCTGCCAGGTCACCCTTGCTCCTCTCCACGGATACAAATCCTACCCACACCAAAGCTCTCTCTACATGAAGCCTTCTCTGACCTTCAGCCCCCAGAATCCATATACATACTCGTAAGCTTTCCCCCCATACCCCTTATTTCGTGGAGAGACCTAATTTACAAAGTCAGTCCTTGTTTCCATCATGTATTTCTTTTCTCCAGGGGATGGCAAGCATTGGGAACAGAAACCATGTCGGTGGTACATCTTTCTATTCCCTCCTCCTTAGTAATTCCAACCTTATCTCATGCAACTTAGATGAACCATCACAATCTGTCCTGCTGACCACCTGTGACCTTGCTTTGCTTCCAAGCATTTGCAGGTTGTTCTCATGCAGGTCTCATTTTGAAGAGCTCATTTAGTGGGTCAATCTAGTAATTCCTGCACCCATCCGTCCATCCACCCACCCATCCGTCCATTCATTCATTCGTTGGCTACGCTATTCTTCGTTCACTTAACACATCCTTACTAGGTGTCTGCTATGTCCCAGGCACCATTCTAGAACTGATTCTTTGCCTTTGACCAAATTCTCCATTTTTTCTTGGAAACTGAGTTTCTCAGCACAGAGGCAGGCCCCCTCTCCTGTTGTCCACAGTAAATGAGGACTGAATATACTGGAAATGTTTTTGCACTCTAAGCACCACTTAACACGTGGTACCCAAATGAGTCACAGCACAGGAGGGGGCTAAGGTGTGGAAAGACTCCTTTGGCTTCCCAGGTGGAGCACTAGCCTTCCTGTGGTTGGCTAATGTCCTGCCCACGGTACTCAGACCTTAGTATTTGAATGTGTACTGGGCTGAGTTAATCCCGTCCTGTTTTTTTAAATAGTTGCTGATGTTTACCCAGTTGAAAGAGAATCAAAGAGCACCAGTTACTCCCTGAAGAATGTGGGAGTCCTAATGCAAAGTTCTTCATGTCAAGAAAACTCTTGGCTTTTGCCCCTGTCACTGTCCCAGCTCTGAGCCTGCCATTTCCCTGCCCTCCGCCCTCCCAAGAATGGGCACTAGACTCACTGTGGTTTGGGAGGGAAGCTTCTGAGTTCCCAGATTCTTCTGAACTTCACTTGCTTTAAGTGATTTTCACTGTACTGTTGCATCAAAGCTCTGTTTTTGGCAAAGAAGTTGCCATATACGATTAAAAATAATTTGGGGGGCAGGATCTCTACCAGGAATTGAACAAACAATGTACTGTCTGAAGCTGGTTCCAAATTCCTAATGCATCTGCTTTGTACATTCCCCATTTCATAAAACTACAATTCCTCATTTGTCTGAGTTCTTTCTGCTTGTGCATTGCAAGGGTCACACCCCTTTATTTCTGGCCCCAGAGGCACCTTCCCAAGTTTGGGAGAGCCTCTCATTTGAAGTCACAGAAGCCCTAAATAATGCAGTTCTTGCAAGCATCCCAGCTCAGCACTTACAAGCTACCCTACCACTTTTCTTGACCAGGGCAGATGTTGGAAAATGTCTGAATCCTCCGTTCATTTCCTGGAGAGACTTCCCAGCCCTGATCCATTTTCTGTCCAAAGACTCCATCTTAGATTCTGATACTTCCCTGAGTTTCTCTCTTGAAACTCTCCAGCTGAGCAGATATGGCCGTCCAGCTGACATCAGATGTTTTATGTAATTATTTTATCTCAAGATGAATTTTGAATCTATGGATCAGAAGTTTGACTGTGGTCCTGGGTCTTAATCTCAGCTGTGATCGTAAAAATTTTCCCAATTTGCATAAGCCTCATTTAAACTTAGATATTTGATTTTTTTTGTTTGCTTTTGACACTGACTCTCTATATCACTGGCTCATGTTAATTTGCCAGTAACAAAATCCTAGTCTTAACTGGCTTGCACACAAAAATGCACCTTGGCTTATATAACTGGAACACATAAACTGGAACATTTAGGGGACATGTTCAGGCACAGCAAGATTCAGGGTTCTGAGAGGGATCTTTGGGACTCAGTTTCTCCCCATTTCTTGGCTCTGCTGTCTGTGAGCATTGACATCAGTCTTATATTTCATGAGCAGGAGTGGTAGGCCTTCCCAGCAATAGCGAGCGCAACTTCTTTTCCAGACGCCATGGGGAAAGGTGGGTTTCTCTGCCCTACATGTTCAATAGAATCCTGAACCTGACTCTTGTTGACCCATACCACCCTGAACCAGTCACTCTCAGTAGGGGTAGGCTGATGAGCATAGGACATCCCTGAGGGGAGGAGATTGGACTAGAGTCCAGACAGAGAACCCTAAACACAACAGAAAGAAGAGATACCCACCTCAGCTCCTAAGTCAGGTGGGAACCAGGACTCCCTTTCTCTTTCCTTGTTGCCTGCCCGAGGATCCAGGGTTGGGTTTGAAGAAGAGCTCACACTGTAAAACCATTCCATGCTCAGTCGTGGGGTCTGCAGGAACCATAATCATTACACATGTGTATGTTATATGACATTGCTTGACATGACTTCAGTTTCTGTGTGGTGGTTATTGTGACCTTTTCCCTCCGGTTTTTGTCTTCAGTTTTCTTTCCCTTTTGTGCTATATTTTAAAATGGGGCATTCTAAAGTACATTTTCAAATTTCTTCCTTTAAAAAGTTAATACGTCACTTTGGATGCCATTTGTAGAGGCTGAATAAACAAATGGGAAGTGGTCACTTTTATAAAGTTTATGTAATTCAACTGTTAGAAGAGATCTGTTAGCATTATCTGAAATGAGATGGAATTGAAAGGAAGCAGAGATTAGTGTATGAAATCCTGTGACTTTCTGAGATATTTGGCTTAGTACAAATTTACTATATAAAATACTTTGTGGGGCGCCTGGGTGGCTCAGTGGGTTAAAGCCTCTGCCTTCGGCTCAGGTCATGATCCCAGGGTCCTGGGATCGAGCCCCGCGTCAGGCTCTCTGCTCAGCAGAGAGCCTGCTTCCTCCTCTCTCTCTGCCTGCCTCTCTGCCTACTTGTGATCTCTGTCTGTCAAATAAATTTAAAAAAAAAATCTTAAAAAAAAAATACTTTGTATTACCCTCAAAAAAATTCACCAGAATGTCCTTCTTCCATCTCCTCATTCCCCTAAACCTCACATGCCAGACAAAGAGGACACCAAAGCCTATCTGTGGTTATTATTCTTAGTGCTACTTGATAGGCCTGAATTCCACATATGAAATTTAAAGAGAAGTCAGCGAACTCCTACTGCCTCTGTGATTATTAGTTTTACAATTACTATTACTAAGAAGTGTATTAAAGATGGCGCCCAATTATTGAGTGCTTACTATGTGTACTGACTAGAGGAAGTACTTAGACTTATCACTGACCTGTTCTGGGGCGGTCCTCACTTGGCTGGTGTGTAATCTGTCACCGTCAACCTTTGGGGACCAGGTACAGTTTTGTGCAACAGTGAGGTCCCATGTTGCTGCTCCTCTACAATTGGGACCTTCGTTTCCTATCAGTCCTTGCACAAGTAAGTCATTGGTAAATGCTGCTACTTGCTCCTTCCCTTGTCATATTTGGGAAAGAAGAACTTGAGGATATTGATGAAGATGGGCTGGAAATGATAGCACTATTGATAAAAGCTATATTTCTTCTATGTCATGTCTTTTTTTTTTTTTCATTTTGAAAGCCTGATGGCTTATTTATTTATTTTTAGAAAGGGGGAGAGGCAGAGGGAAAGAGAGAATCTTAAGCAGGTTCTATGCCCACCACAGAGCCCAATGTGGGGCTCCATCTCATGACCTGAGATCATGATCTGAGCTTAAATCAAAAATTGACCGCTTAACCAACTGAGCCACTCAGGTGATCCAGCTTCATGGCTAATATTATCTTCATCCCCCAACAAACCTACAGTAGACACGCCCCCCCACCTTCATCTGAAGCTTTGCTTTCCCAGGCTTCATTTACCTGTGGTCAACCACAGTCTGGAAGTAGATGATCCTTCTTCTAAAATACTGTCATAAGGTCACTAGTAGCCAATGGCTGCATAACAACACCTACGTCCTTGCTCTCACTTCATCTCATCACGTTGGTGTTTTATTGTCTCACATCATTACAAGAGGAAGGGTGAGTACAGTCCAATAAAATCTATGCCATGCCTTAATCACTGGAAAAAGAAGCAGGAATCAATCCATTCCTGGACCTTAGCATCTCGAGAAGAACAGGAGGCTCTCCATTAAGAACAGGCTCAAAGTTCCAAGGTATCAGCAGGAAAGGCTGTAGCCTCGCTCAAACCAGCTTGAGCAAGACAGGGAATCTGTTGGCTAAGATCATTGAAAAGCTTCAGGCACAGCTAGGTTGTAGGGTTAAATGAAGTCATCAGACATCCATGTCTTTCCACTTTTCATCTCTGCTGTTCTTTCTTGGCTTCATACTCCAGAAGGTTCTCTTCTTCCAGCAACAGAATGGCCACCAGACGCTTCATACTTACAATCTATCAGCTTTCAAGTCCAGGAGAAAAACAGTATCTCTTTCTTTAGACTTCTAGCACAAATCCCGAAAATGATACTTCAGTTTGAGTCACACGTGCACCTCCTGAATCCATAACTGAAAGAGGGAAAGAGAACTGGCCAGGCCTAGATCATTTGCTGTCCTCTGGAGCAAGGAGTGGGATGAACCCCTCCATGGAAATGCTGGAAATGTATAGAAAGGTGGTTTTCCGAAAGAAAGTCAGGGAGAAGAAGGATCAAAAGAAGAGACCAGCAAGCAAACAAACCCGAATGTCCACCACACGTCTCCTAGAACTCAATTTCTCCATCTGGAAATAAATCCACCTCCGAATGCTGTGCTCCCAGGTATCCAATGAGGTGACAAAGCAGGCAGAGAAGGTGTGGCATGTGGGCCGCTTCCGAGGGCGGGTTAAGGGGACAGAAGAGTGTTCTGGGCACACTGGGGGTCCAGTAGGCTTGGGGGATCCTGTAACAGAGATGAGAGTGGTTCCTAATTAGGGAGATGGATGGGAGAGAGCAAGATCAGTCCTGAGGAAAACCAGACTGATTCTCAGACATCCATTTGGGGTGGTTATTAAGTAAGCTTTGTGGAACACTTGAAAGGCCAGCACTGTGCTGTGCCCCCGCTGGGCTGCGTTCTCAATGTGTGACATTGAGAGGTCACACCCACCATCATCATGACTAGCAAATGAGGATGAAATGACAAATTGCAGCAGCGCTAAGGACAGTCAGGAACAGGAGTGACGTGGGTGGCACTGAGTGAATTAGAGGTCTTCTGGAAGGACTCGCGTTCCTACACTTTACTGAAATCACTTTTTCATCAGTTGGGTAAAAATATTAGAAAGATTTGTGATTTATGTTTCAACCTGCTTAATAAAAAAGAAATATAACAAAACCCAAAGAAACATCCTGTGTTCCAGTAGCCAAAAAGCGATCCTTACTGCAGGAGTGTTTTTTGGTAGAGAAAGCCAAGAAACCTTCAGTTCAGAGCAGGGAATCCTGGGTCCAGGATAATAGAATAAATTATAGGCCATCCAGAAAAATAAAACAGACGACCTTGGCCCCGAGGGGAAACCCATGTTGTGGAGACACTTCGTAGAAAATTCTTATAACTTGTAGCAAAATGAAAATTCTTAGGACTTTTCTAAACTCAGAAACTTAATTCAGTTTGATGGTAGAGAAAAATTCTTACTGATTTCAAATTAAAAAAAAAGAAGAACAAAACAAGAAAGAGAAACAATAAGACACCCTATGTTTTGCTTTCCTGCGCTGCGATTAGTGCCAGAGGGCTGGGCTTTGGGGGCTAACTGATGCCACCCCGCGGGAATGGGTGACCTTCAACGTGGACTGGGGGTAGCACCTCTCTCTTCAAGTGGATTTTGGCCAAAGCAGCCAGGCCCGTGCCTGTCAAAGATATAAGCTCAGTATGGCATATGGGATTAGAGAGGGATCATGGAACCTCAGACATTTCCAAGAAAAATGAGTAATCAAAGCCCAGGCCTTGGACAATCTGCCAATCATTAACCACCTGTCCTTTCCACAATGGTGGGCAGGCTGCCGGGGATGCAGGCTGCAGATGGGAAGCACGCTTTCCTGAGGTTTTTTCCTGTTCTCTGGGCTCCTCTTAAGCACCCAAAGGATCCAT
Organism: Mustela nigripes; assembly: GCF_022355385.1. Lineage (NCBI taxonomy): Eukaryota > Metazoa > Chordata > Mammalia > Carnivora > Mustelidae > Mustela > Mustela nigripes. The sequence continues at coordinate 117,851,491 of NC_081560.1, read as the reverse complement.
TTCCTGGCACCAGCGAAGATTTGGAGCACGGGGGTCTATTCACTCTCTGCATTGCTTGCACAGCTGGCTGGACCCTGGAACACTTGAAAGGGCCAGTGGGAACCCACTGTCCCATCTCTCTGCCTCTGGCTTGCTAGAGGAGGCCTCTGCTAACCTGTCCCTCTTTGACTCTCAACTTCCCGACCCACTTCGAATATTGCTGCCTGATTCACAGTCTTAGAACGATGCCCTCTGTCTCACAAGTGGACAAGGACGTCCCTTTCTTTCCAGGAGAGTCCTGGAATGCCTTCCTCTCAGACAAGCCCAAGTCCCCTGTCCCGGCTAGCCTTCAAACATTTTGCTTGTGCCTTTCTTCAAGTCTTCGCCTCTCCCTTCCCTGGGCCTGAATATTGCATCTGCACCAGCCAACCCGCCTGTCACCTGCCCTATTCAGATGGCCCCAGCTCTCAGGGATTGCCCTTAGACAGATTGCTTGGGTCGTGCAGAATCTCCCCTGCTCCGTGGGACATCAACTGCATCCTGCTTTCTCTTTCTTTTTAGCACATTTTTATATGCTTAAATTGGTGAGACCATCAATTTCTTCCTTTCGTATCTCTCGGAAGGGTCAACACATAACAGATGTTTACAATTATTTATTGAGTAAGTGAACAGGTAAACCAAAGGGTGTCAGAAATGACTAAACACATTCTTGTTATTTGAGTAAAATAGAGGTTAGAAAAACGATAAACTACCCCCATTTTGGCTATTTCTGGATCTGAACTTGATTGGCTGGTAGGTCAGGGTGCCTGCCCCTGACCTGTCTTGTTCTAATCCACCTCAGGAGAAGGTACTAGAAGTATGTACCATCAGAACATTCCCATGGGTGCCTGGGTGGCTCAGTGGGTTAAGCTGCTGCCTTCAGCTCAGGTCATGATCTCAGGGTCCTGGGATCGAGGCCAGCATCGGGCTCTCTGCTCAGCAGGGAGCCTGCTTCCCTCTCTCTCTCTCTGCCTGCCTCTCTGTCTACTTGTGATCTCTCTCTGTCAAATAAATAAATAAAATCTTTAAAAAAAATACTTAAAAAAAAAAAAGAAAGAAAGAACATTCCCGCTGGGGTGCCTAGGTGGCTCAGTGGGTTAAAGCCTCTGCCTTCAGCTCGGGTCATGATCTCAGGGTCCTGGGATTGAGCCCTGCATCAGGCTCTCTGCTCAGCAGGGACCCTGCTTCTCTCTCTCTCTCTCTCTCTCTCTCTCTCTCTCTCTCTGCCTGCCTCTCTGCCTACTTGTGGTCTCTGTCAAATAAATAAATAAAATATTTAAAAAAAAAAAAAAAGAACATTTCCGCTATCCATTCTCGGCTTACAGATCTATAGTGCTTTCTTATTGGTACAAGGTAAAGAGCAAACCCACACCTCAACTTCTTGGAGGTCTCATGGCTCCTTGCTTTTATCAGCTCCCAGCAAGCTTAGCCTGCCCGCTTCCTACCTTATTCGACTTCCCAGCTCTGACCTCATGTGAGGGGAGGGCTGATGAGCCAGCCTTTGCCACATCCCTCCCTGAGGCACCAGGCTGCCTCCCCTACCTCCTGGGCACAGAGCCGGGGCCTTCTGAAGTTTTATCTTTAAAAAGCCGAGTAAAAGCTCCTCTTCTGGCTGGAGGACCAAAGGGACAGGGGAGGGGGCAGAAATCTGATTCACCATTCATGGTCTGTGAATTGTCGAGATTAAAAAAAATAAACAAAAGCAGGCATATTTGAAGCAGTAAAGACACATCAATGACTTCCAGCTTGTGCTCTTTTCTTTTGAACTCTCATCTTGTGAATGTTGTTGTCTCCCCACTCCTGAGTGCCTTTGCCCCCTTCTGGGGTCTGAGCCCACCCTTTGAGGGGAAACTCTGCTATAGGACAGGAACCTGGGAAAGCACAGCTGTCCCTGAGCCAAGTGGCCCCCCTTCCCAATGGCTCAGCAAACCCATATGCCCATTTCCTTCCTGCTGAAGGAGCTGGTGCCCCGCCTACAGGCTGCAGATTAGAGGGTCTAGGGTGGCTGGGACATCCAGGAGCATGTGCCCCCCCCCCCACTTGGTGGCCCCTGAATCACAGGTGAGGGGGTTGACAGCCTTGAAAGAGAAGGAGCACTGCCTGCTCTATACTTCCCTGGGGCTTCAGGGTCACGGGCAGGGCACGGCCCTGCTCATGGTGGCCTTGAGCATCTGTGAGAAAGGCAGAGGCCAAGAGAACATTCTCGTGAAAGGGATCGGAGATGTACATCTTCCTTAGATAGATAAGAAAACAGGGGCCCAACGCTGCCTGTAGAATTGTTCTTGGAGTTTCTCATTCACTCATTCATGCCGTCCACAAATGTTTCTCTAAGGCTTGCTAGGTGCGAGGCAGGGGATACATGGATGCGTGCTGGTTGGAAGTCGAGCTAGGAACTCGGAGGCTCTCATTCCTGGTGGTACCGTGTCCCTGACACAATAAAACAAGGCTGTGTGTTCATTAATTACTTGACTTGACCATGTGCCCCACACCTACCTGATTCCAGGCACTGTGCACAGCTGTTGGGTATAATTATACCATCCTGATGGATATAGGGGGCATGAGGTCTCTGAAGCCCAGGGAGGTTGCACAGCAGGTGGGATCCCACAGCTAGAAAGGGGAGGAGTTGAGCTGAGCCGGAGGTCCATTGGACTGTCCTGGGCTGGTCCCCTTGCTTGTCCCCAGACTCCACCCTCCCCACCAAGAGCTGCTCTGCTTTTTACCACCACACCTTGGCAAATGAAGACCCCCCACTTGGTGGGCCCTCTTTTCTCCTTCCGTACCTGTGTGTTCTCACTTGTCACTTAGAACTCCCATCTTGATTAGCTCAGATGTTGGGACTGCTTAGGGTTGATGCAATCTGGCCACCGATCTGTGGGCCAAGCTGGCTATTCAGGGAGACATCATTCCTTCCTTCTGATGCATTTTCTTTCGTCAGGCTCAACTGACAAGCCCGGGTCAGACTGGAAGACAGTATCACATTGTGAACAAACGTGTGTCACTGGCCCTTCAGGAAAAGAAGGAAGACCTTCACCTGTCTTTTTTCCTCTAGCTTGGAATAAATTGCTACTTACCTGGGATGGGGTGGTTATTGGCTAATCCAGTGACTGTGTCAGGGAGATGGAATAATCAGATATTGCAATGACTGGACTTACATTTTGTGGGTCATCAGCTTTCAGGGAATTAGAAGAAATATGCTTACCGCCAATATTGTACTAATCATAATGTAATTTCCTTGCTGGTTTTTTTGCTGTTGGTCCTGTGGTCACCAATTAACACTCTGATAGGAGTTGAGGTGCTACAGAAAAGCCCAGGAAGCCAGGGGATCCTGCCACTAACCAGATCAGTGAGTTTGAGGCATTCAGCCTTTCACTTCAGAGTTCCATTTCCTCTTCTGTAACACAAACACGTTGAATTAGATTTGGTGGGTTAACACATGTTGCATGCCTGCCATCGCTCTCTGCTCCTGGGCCCATAGCAGACATCACTAATCAATTGTGGTACTCTTTCTTTTGATCTCTGACGGCTCGGGATCCTTCTAAACCCAATACTCCAGCGGCGGCCCTCCATAGATTGGAGTTGGCAAGGGAATGAAAATCTACTTGCTAGATGACCTCCGGCGCCTCGGCTCTCATGAGTTGCCTGGAGCGAATCGTGCTGGATAGGAAGCCGGATGGTGCAGTTTGTTGGTATTATCAAGCACTGAGCATCTGACCGCTCAACTGAGGTTTTTTCTTTCTTTCTCATTCTTCTCCTTCAGTTCACTGATCACCCAGGACGACGTGGCTGTTACAATCTATGGTAGGAACATGTCTACAGTCGTGGGTGGGTAGGCCCACGTGAAGGGTGACAAGGGTGGTCTGGTCAGCAAGGCTCTATGCCTAAGATTTCGGCTTCTCTCTCAAGCCCTCGTTCCTCGTGAAAATAGGCAGAAACTGGCAAGCCCACACCTGAATCCCTCTGACTCACAGCACTAGGCTGGGACGTGCCATTCTGTTACTGTGAGTGGGATTTGAAATAGGACCCTCCTTAGCAGATTCGAAGCCTGCTGGGAATCAGGGTGGGGTGGGTGCTAGTTCCCTTTTGGATTCCCAGCCTGATTCCAACACTCAATAGATTGTTTGAGCTCTGATGAGCTACTTGACCACTTTCTGCCTCAGTTCTTCATTCCTTAAACAGGAAAATAACAACAGTCTATAGGTTAGGGGTTCGTCCAGCAATTAGGTGAGATCATGGACCCAAGTACTTACAAAACCGCCTATTATCACTTTGTTTTCGTTCTAGTAAAATCACAGCCTAGCATAGTGCCGGACGCATAGGGCGCTAACATATGGGAATGAATTTCATTTTTCAATGACCACCAGAAGTGAGCATCTGCCTTTGAAGACAGACCCAAGAACCATCGGGAAGATGAATAGGACCGACTCTGTCCACGGGATGGTGGGGAACCGAAGGGGGCAGAGTCAGAACAAAGGGTCTGGAGGCCATCTGCCTCTGAGGCCACCAGAAATGGCTGAGGGGAATCATGTGACAAGGGAGGAAACTCGTCTCCGTTTTTTGCGCTTCCTAAGTTTTAGCATTTATAATTAGAGTCGTCCATTTGTTAAAGCCTATTCACAAATCCAGAAAACGCTTCTGTGGGGACAGGGCACCTTGATCTCATCGGGTCCTCAAAACACACTTGTGAGCTCAAGCTCAAGGCAGTCTTACCCCTGTATGATTACTGAGGGGAGGTTGAGGCCCAGTTATGCAACTTGCCCAAGGACACACAGCTCAGGAAGGACCGTGCCTGGGCTCTGACTCCAGGCCCTGCTTCCTGTTCTCTCCAGGAATGTATTTCAGCTGTGGGTTTCCCAGTGTGTTTTTTTTTTTTTTCTCAATGGCATCAAGAAAAAAGCAATTTTATCAATTTAACATAAACAGTGTGTCAATCTTCCTCAAATTCTTCAACCCACGTCAAATGTCAGCTTTATTTTGTGGCTACAAGAAACCATAAATGTAGAAATGAGCAAAACTAGTCCCACCAAAGGAGTCTGCAATGCGTGCCCAGGCGTGATCGTGGAAAAAGAGGAGGACAGGAACAGCATATAATGCCTAATGAAACATATTAAGGGACAGAACTGGGCTTTTATTCGAAACACGATCTTCATGTTGCTGCCAAACAAAATAAAACAAGTATGAACCAGGCACAAACCACTGTTGGGCGTGTTTCCCAAAAGACTTGGACACAATGTGAAACCAGGAGTTTGCAAGTTGCCCTTTTACAAAAGAATACAGAGATATGTGCCTTCTAAGCAGACAGGACTTTCAGTTTTCTTTTCCAGGCTGGGGATGCAATTGCAAGGGACCGTTATCAATTCATCCCTCATTCCTCCTGGAGACCAGGACATGCAGGAAACGCACTTTGCAAAGCTGTACCAAGTCACCATGACTTGCGATGAGAAGTTCTGAGTCACCAGAAGCCCCCATGTCTTGGCCCCCATGTAGGCACACTGTTTGTTAGATAAATTATTGACTAAAAATCCCTCCTACTCCAAGCTGCTTTGAGTTGATGTTTGCTTTGCTCCTTATATCCAAAGAAGTTTTGATTGGCATGGTCCAGCTTTCTCTAACGAACACACAGGTCAGTGGCTCATTCCGACGGCCAGGAAAATGTTCTTTATTTTAATGTTTAACATGGTGATTTACTGTGTGCTTAACGTGTTCCAGAATCGGCACAAAATTTTTACTGCCAGAGCTCACTGAAGCCGCACAACCATTTGGGTCAATACCTAGGAATTTAGCCGCCACAGTTAGCAATGAATACCATTGGAACCCAAGCTAACAGAGTAGAAACTAAGAATGAGAGTTGTAACAGGTGATCTGACCCAAGTTCACACAAGCAGTCCTTGCCAGAGCTGCTATCAGAACCTAGAACGGGGCACATCGATTAATGTTTCTTAGCTTTGGTTTCCTAACTGCGAAATGGGACAATAGTATCTGCAAAGAAGAAATGTTTTCAGACCCAAGGACACACACATAAAAAGTGCCTAACATGGGGCCTGGCACTCAGTCCTTGTTAAATATTTGTTTAAAATGACAGTAAGGCAAGGATTCCTTTTCTTTTCTTTTCTTTCCTTTCTTTCTTTCTTTTTTTTTTTTTTTTTTTTTTTTTTTTTTTTTTTTTTTTTTTTTTTTGTAAGGCAAGGGTTCTTCTTTTTTTTTTTTAAAGATTTTATTTATTTATTTGACAGAGAGAGAGAGATCACAGTAGGCAGACAGAGAGAGTGGGGAAAGCAGGCTCTCTGCTGAGCAGAGATCCCGATGTGGGGCTTGATCCCAGGAGCCTGAGATCATGACCTGAGCCGAAGGCAGAGGCTTAACTCACTGAGCCACCCAGGTGCCCCAAGGCAAGGATTCTTAATTGGGGTTCATAGATGGGCTCCAGGAGATCTGATTACTCCCCCAAATTACACACAACATTTTACATATGTATCAATGTCCATTTTGGGGTGGGACAGGGAGAAAGTGTTTGCTTCCTGCAGTTTTCACACCAGTCCGTGCTGCCTAACCACCCACACCCCCACCCAAAGCAAAAAATATATACTTTAAAGGAAACTTAAGATTCTCCCTTACCTGAACTCACCTCTCGCTCAGTCCCGAGAAGGAAGAATTTTGCCACGTTGTGAGCCAGGTGGAGACTTCACGTGATCAGTAAAGAAGAGATCAGTAAAGAAGAGAAAGGCCTGACTTCTGCCCAGGCCACCCCGCCCTCTGGGCTGTGGCCTGTGTCGTTTCTCTCCCTTGGTGATCTGTGTGGCTCAAACTGTTGACATGGGGCCACCTCCTCCTGGGGAGACACTGGAGGAGAAGTGGGCCTTTTAGGTCTCCCTGTCCCAGGCAAGCACACCCTTGGTACACAGTTCTGAGCCTCATTGGTCGGGGCATGGGGGCCCAAATCTAGGGTGTGATTATCTTTCTTTGCCGGATTTCCTCATCCTTATCATCTCACTGGTGGTGACTTAAAAGCAGGAGATAATTTGGAGATCGAGATTCCTCCTGATATCTCTCTGCCTCTCAATAGAATAATTTAACTTTTTTTTTTTTTAACCATCCTTTGTGATTAGAGACACACACACACACACACACACACACACACACACACACACAGGAGCAAAGTCCACACACACCCAGGAGCAAAGTCTCAGATGGAAGACTTCCAACCATTTGACTGGCTTTAACTGATAAAGATCTAGGCAATTTTATTTCCTATTTTAGCTTCAAAATTTGGAAAAGGAATTTCATGAAGAAAATCATAAATTTTTTTTGTCTCTTTTTAACATACAATCCAAATAATAGCATGAAATGTTTATTGAGCACTTACTTTAAGCTCGCAACTAAGTTAGTTTGTTACATACATTATTATTATTCCCCCAAGCACCCTCATGAGACTGGACATGCTATTATTCCCATTCATAGATTAAGAAACCTTGGAGAGGAGAAAGAACCTATCCAAAGTCACCTGATGGGTGTCTTACTGGAAACTTCAATTGCTCAATTGTCACTGACTTGCCTCACCGGACAGTAGGAAGTGTGTGGTATGGACGTGGGCCGCCATCAGTAAAGACACTTGGGTTTAAATTTCACCTCTCCCCCATTAGGAAAAATCAGTTCTTAGTGTTTTCTCCCAACAAAGCACATATCCTGATAACCGCCTCCCACTACATCAAGGAGGCGACGTCTTCCTGAGTGGACACACATGCTCCCAAAAGACAAACGGTTACTCAGCTTAATTCATACATTCTAGATTTTTAGAGGTCAGCCAGTGATGACCTACCTTCTGAACTCTGTGGCGAAGAAAATCCAGGTTTGTTACTCTCTATTGAGCCAGCAAGTGCTAGAAATTTCAGTTTCAGTAACACCCTCTATCTTCTCACTCCCCTACTCATTAAATAATAGAATTGTTATATTAGTCAGCTTGGGTTGCCATAAAAAAGTAGCATGGGCTGGGAGGTTGAGACAACACACATTAATTTCTTGCCATCCTGGGAAATCCAAGATCAAGATCCTGGCTGGTCTGGTTCCCGATAAGGGCATTCTTCTTGGCTTACCGATGCCACCTTCTTGCTTTGTGCTTTCTCATTCCTCCTCTTCGTATAAAGCCATGGATGCCATCATGAGGTCCCACCTGCCATGAACCCATTTAACTCCAGTTGCCTCCCAAAGACTTAATATCTGGGAACATTTGGGTGGCTCACTCCATTAAGTGGCCAGTTCTAAATTCTAATTTATGTCGTGATCTCAGAGTCATGAGATTGAAACCCATGTTGAACTCCATGTTCAGTGTGGAGTCTGCTTGAGGATTTTCTCTCTCTCTCTTTATCTTACTATGCCCCTCTTCTGGAACACACCCTCTGTCTCTAAATAGATTTTTTAAAAAATCTTAAAAAAGAAAAAGACAAAGACCTAATATCTCTAAGAACCATCACACAAATGCTTAGAGGGGACCCAACTCAGTCCATAGCAATTGGGGCTTAAAACAACAGGGGACCAACATGGGGCTGTTGACATTATTTTACTAAGTAAATAATTATTTAATTAAAGTTAATTAAATTTGATTAATTAACATGGGAATAGCCTGGAGGAAGGCCCTTTAAGCGAAATGCATGAAGCTCTATAAAACACTCAAGCCAGTGTCCTGATTCTTCACTTCACTCTGGACTGACAGAACTTTGTCACAAAACGAATTTTGTGAGCCACTGCTGTTGAAAGGTTTTGTGTGAGTTTATAATTAAAGAGACAGGAAGTTTGCTTTGTTTTTAACAACTTGTGCACACAGTTTCCCTAATTTTTAAACTGTTGGGGTTCTGTTCTGAGGTGAAGATATCAGGAACAGTCCCTGATGAACATTCCAAGCTAAGACGGGTTATTCAGCCCCATTTCCAGGACATCCTAGAGGACAATTTTTGCTCTTTATCTCTTCATGTTGTATATCATCCTTGGTTATTCAGTGTGAAATGATAATTTCAATCTTTGATGTATATCTAGACTCAGAGGTATTAACCCCTGGCAGCAAATGTCTATCCCAACTAACCATATGCCAATAATATGGTTATTATTAAAGAATAACCGTATTATTTAATGTAGCTGGAGAATTTCAGTTAAGATGCATGACATCCTGGCTCCAGCTGGGACTTCAAATCGTGTTTCCAGAACACAAAGAACACTTGATAAAGCTGGAGAGAAATATTTTCTGAAAATATGTCACCAGGCAGCTTGGGAGTGATTTAACAGAACCATCCTACGGGGTATGAATTTAACCTTTGATCTCTGAAATGAAGGTCAGCAAATTTGTTTTTACTTTACATCTCTTATAATCAACTCAATGTCCGGGTAAAGCAGTCTCTGAAGAAGAGGCTGTGTTTGCGGATAAGTGACACATTCACCCTACAATTTTTAGCCACTTAACCCCCTCTTCCCTGAATTAAATTCTACTGCTTCCCTCAAAATTTTTTTTTTTTTTTTTTTTTTTTGGTGAGAGAAGAAATAAAATGTCCAACAAAATGTTCTAGTTACTTTTTTCCCCCCCTTTGGAGACAAACACACAAAAAAGATACTGGTTTTTATCTGTCCATTCACCTGCTGTCTTCTTGCCAATCCATACTTTCAACCAGGGTGGGCAAAGTATAGCCCACGGGCTAAGTTCGACCCACTTTCTTTGTAAATAAAGTTTTATTGGAACACAACCAGGCTTATTCATGTAAGCATCTTCTCTGACTGCTTTCATGTGGCAATGACAGTGCTGAGTAGTTGCAACCGAGACTGTTAGTCCCACATAGCCTAAAATATTTACTTTCTGGGCCTTTACACACGATGTTTGCCAACCCCTGCTTTAAATCAAAGAGAGAGGCTTGGAGTGGTGACATCGTGAAAATACCGTCCTTAGCCCAGATCCAACAATGGCTTGGAGGGTAAATGAGGATGGACACCGGTTTCAATCCAAATATTCACTTCGCAGAATCAAAGCCAGAATAGCACCAAGCTGATGAAAAGAACACTAGTTGGGCATGCATTGTAATGAGGTCTAGACACAGCCGCTAAATTTATCCCTCTGATTCTCCGGCAGCCAATCTAATAAAAACACGCTAGGGTAGAGATGAACCCAGGATCCTCAGCGAATGTCAGCCATTTGGGAATACGAGTTCCTTCTCCGCAGCAGATGTGTGGCTCAAAGTTCATCACAAGTGCACTCGCAGGGAGAGCACAGCATGTGCGGTTTTGGGGGGGACCAGCACTGGCCTGTCCATGGGTAAAGGACTCTGGCAAACAATGGAGGTGGGGCCCAGGCAAGAACTTAGAACAAAACAGTTTTAACCCTTTCTGGACTTCAGTTACTTTTTAAATAATGATGATTCTGTGTAAGACATGCCTGTAGAAATTTAGGCACAAGAATGAAACGCATTCCTTGACTATCCTTGCCAGTCATCCTTCAGGGGCCCGGGGTTCCAAACTCCAACCTCCATGCCCCTGTCTCAGAGGGGACGTGCAGAGACTCCCTCGGCTTCCCTCTCCAACCCAGCTAGCCGGGTTCTCATCTCGGGCCTGGATTTGTACTTCCTTCCTGGAAGAACAAGGGCACAGACCTGCGGCTGGGCTTGTGTGTAGCCGTATTTCCCTGCTTTCTAGAGGACGCGGCTTTGCTTCTTCAGGTCCTCCCTTCCAATAGACTCTTTTCATCTTCCTAACATGCTTGGGTCTCACCTGTACTGAAAATATGAAAAATCAGGGGGTGTCTGGGTGGCTTAGTTGGTTAAGTGTCTGCCTTGGGCTCAGATCACCATCCCAGGGTCGGGCTCCCTGCTCAGTGTGGAGTCTGCTTCTCCCTCTCCTTCTGCTCCTCGCCCGACACTTGTGCCCTCTCTCTCACTCTCAAATAAATAAATAGAAAGTTTTGTGTTTTTTTTCAAATGAAAAATCAGGGGCACCTGGGTGGCTCAGTGGGTTAAAGCTTCTGCTTTCTGCTCAGGTCATGATCGCCGGGTCCTGGGATCGAGCCCCACATCGGGCTCTCTGCTCAGCGGGGAGCCTGCTTCCCCCTCTCTCTGACTGCCTCTCTGCCTACTTGTGATCTCTTGTCTGTCAAATAAATAAATAAAATCTTTTAAAAAAATGAAAAATCAAAGCCCAGAATACATCCCTTCCTCGACTTTGCTGTTCTCTTTTCTACTTGTCTTCCTGTTGTCTCTCTGTAAACAAGGAGAAGGCTAGGTTATGATGGCAAACAGCCTCTCCCTCTGGGTGGCCTCACAAGAATGTGTTGCTTCTTCCTGCCCACAGAAGAGCAGGTGCACTGAGAAACCATTTTCCACATGCTGGGAAGGAGAGCAGAATCAGGTACTGGTGAATTCAGTGATGGTTTCCGTGGAGACCAGACTTCTGTAAGGAGGTGCGTGCCCGGTGTCATAACTTCCTCAGTGTTCACTCACGGCCCCCTGGCCCGTATCTTCTGAAATCTGGCCTGTGTCCCCATCACTCCACTCAAGTGGAATTTGACCCAAACGTCAATCTCTTTCTTCCTGAATCCCCCTTATGGCTTACATGACAGCATTTACAGCATTTTCCAGTTTCCCCATGTCTTTTTCAACCCCCTTTGTTTGCAGAATCCTTCACTCATTTCTCTTGCTCTCCCTTCCATTCCGTGTAGGAATTCCAGAGTCTGCACTCTGTCTTTGCACTCCCTTGGGCTTCAGCCTCCTGCTCTAAGTAACTCCCCAGACCGTCCGTCTGTCCATGCATCCATCCACCCACCCATCCATCCACCTACCCATCTCTCCATCTGTTCATCCATCCGTCCATCTATCCATCCCTTTCTTTTGAGCTTGGGCTACACTTCAAATTTTCACCTGCCTTACACTTACACTTCTAAAGTAATGAAAATGCAGGGGCACCTGGGTGGCTCAGTGGGTTAAAACCTCTGCCTTTGGCTCAGGTCATGATCCCCGGGTCCTGGGATCAAGCCCCACATCAGGTTCTCTGCTCAGCAGGGAGCCTGCTTTCTCTTCTCTCTCTGCCTGCCTCTCTGCCTACTTGTGAGCTGTTTGTCAAATAAATAAGTAAAACCTTAAAAAAAGTTAATGTAAATGCATAGTTTCTCCCAAAACAACCTTTCCCCTGACCCAAAAATTTCTGTGAGTGGAACCGTATCAGTTAGAACGTTATGTTATGCTACGGCTACAAGTGACAGAACAACTCAACTAGCCTAAAATATAAGGAAACTTATTATTCTAAGTAATGAGAAGTCTAGGTAGGTGCTCCTCTGGGCTCTAGCCTGCCCTGCGGGTCTGTCCGGACTTGTGTTGGCTCCTGTCATGGTGGGTAGTAGACATCCACAGCAGCTCCTGGGAATACACGCACATATGCCAGCCTCCAGAAAGAGAAGCCAACTCTTCTCTGAGCTTCTTTTTAAGAGTGATAAAACATTTTCCAGAAATCTCCCTAGAAGTTTTCCTTTTGGTTCTCTAAGGAAAAAATTAATAACACCTTTACTGAGATATAATGGGATCAAAAATCAACCTAAAATGTACAATTCAATGGTTTTTATAGTCACAGCATTGGCAGCCATTGCCACAATCAATTTTAGAAGATTTATATTGCCCTTGAAGAAATCCTGTATCCATTAATAATTACTTCCTATGCCCCTCTCCCCCAGACTCTGACAACTACTAACCTACTTTCTGTCTTTATATGGATCTGCCAATTCTGAACATCTCATTTAAATAGAGTCATACAATAAGTGGTCTTCTGTGTGTGAGTTCTCTCACTTAGTAGAATGTTGTTCCATGAATCAGCATTTCATTCTCTTTTTATTGTCACATTATGTTCCATTGTATGGATATACCAAATTCTGTTTATCCATTCCCTATTTGGGTTGTTTCCACTCATTTGCTTCTTTTTGCCAAGAGTTTTGCCATAGGCTCACGCCCAGTCTGCTTCCTGGCCAGAAAATGGAGCCACCTGAGTGTCCTGAACAATCCCCCACCCCCTGGGGCAGATAGTAGGTGCATCTTCTCTGAAACAGGAGTCACTTAGAAGAAGGTGAATATTTGAACAAAATGTTGGAAGGGGGGCTGATGGGGAATGTGGGGTAGGAAAGCAAAACAAAACAAAACAAACAAAAAATGAGGGTCTGCAAGGGGAAACAGCCAACACTTTTTTAACCCTGCGACTTTGGCTCTTTCTTTTTTCTGACCAGTGATATCCAATAAGTAGCCAGGCCTGTATTTTCTTTCTTTTTTTTTTTTTTTTTTCTTTGATAGAGAGAAAGGATGAGCAGGGAGAAGGGCAGATGGAGAGGGAGAGACAGAGAGAATCCCAAATAGACTTTGTGTTGCTCACAGAGCCCAATGCAGGCCTTGATCTCATGACCCTGAGATCATGACCTGAGCTGAAATCAAGAGTAGGACGCTTAACCGACTGAGCCACCCAGGCAGCCACGGTCCTGTATATTTGATCTCTGCAGCGTCTCCTTCTCTCTCCCCTTCCTTCCCACATCTACTGCTCCCTCCCCAAGCCCATTGTCATGTTACTGCCCATTTGCTTTCTTTCTGAGCTGCTTACCTCAGTCTTTCTGTTGTGTCTACCTTACACATCTTGGTGAGCACAAGCTTTTCACAGCATACATCTACTAGAAACATCACAATCCCTGTTCAAAAGTCTTCCACAGCAACACTGCCTGGAAAACGAGGTTCTTTCATCATTCACACATTTAAAGTTGCCTTCATTGTAACTTCAAATATTTTTTCTTCTGTGTTACAAATTCCTTTCTCTCTTTATGAAAATCTGGCCCGTTCTTTGAGGCATCCCAAGTAATAATAACAATAGCTAACATTGATTAAGTTGTTATATTTGCCTGCATTTTTCTAATACTTATTGAGATTATTTCATTGATTCCTCGTAAGAAATCTGTGAGCTCCCTCTCCCACTTCCTGTCTCCCACCCCCCTCCCCACTCTCTCACTCTTTCTCTTTCTCCCATTTATTATTTTTTTCTTTTTTAAAGATTTTATTTATTTATTTGACACAGAGAGAGGGAACGAAAGCAGGGGGAGTGGGAGAGGGAGAAGCAGGCTTCCCAACGAACAGGGAGCCTGATGGAGGGCTCAATCCCAGTCCCCTGGGACCATGACCTGAGCAGAAGGCAGACGCTTAACGACTGAGCCACCCAGGCGCCCTCCTTCTCCCATTTCTTAAAGTAGAGTTCAGACTCTCAGCACATGTTTGTGGCAACTGAATGCTCATCCCCGTGGTGATGTGATCCCTGACTTGACAGGTGCTGCAGGACTGAAGGAAGTGGGGCCACAGGGACCTCAATGGAGCCATCTTTCCCCCAAGTCACACCTCCTGGTATACAGGGCTTGACGACCTTCTGGTGTCTGTGCTCCACATTTCCAAGGTCTGGGCTCGAGGAGACTCAATTCCAGGTGACACCTGCCAGGTATGACATAGCAAAGACTAGCAACGATAGTAACAAGGACTCGGGCACTGTGATGAGTGCCCTATGTGCTCCCGTCTTAGGTCTCTCCTACTTCAACTCCCCATACGCACCCTCATTTCATCAGTGGGGAAACTGGGGCCCAGAGAGGGTAAGCAACTTGGCCAATGTGGCACAGGCAGGAAACGCCAGAAGCAGAATTGCCAACCAGGTCTGCCTGACTCCAGACCCCTTCCTCTTCACCTCCCAGCCCCAACACGCCACCTCCACAGTTGGCAGGCCTGGTTGGACCATGGTCTGCAAGCAATTAGCCCCAGCAGCTCTCCAGCAAACCCAAGAAACAATCCAATCTGTAGAAGGGGAGGGGAGAGCCATCTTAAAAGAGAAAGCTTTTTTCCTCCCCAGCTGGCTGAGGGGGAGCACTTTGCCACAGGCTGCTAAGGGCAAGGAAGGGGCGGAATATTCACTGAACACTCATTCTCCCAATTGTTTGTCGGTGACATTGAGCTCACACTCCAGGGAAAATGCAGGGCCTGAATTTGAAATGTCCAAAGCCATTCAGCTGGGGCTTTAAAAAGAGGCTTTTGTTGGTAAAAATCTCTTCACTGTCCTGACTCTCCCTGGGCTCAAGGGTTGCCTGATAAAATACAGGATAATCCGTTCAACTTGAATTTGAGATCAACAACGAATGTTTTAGTATAAGTATGTCCCATGCAATATTTGGGATGTACTCATACAAAAACAGTATTCATTGCTTATCTGAAATTCAAATTTTTTATTTGCTGAATCTGGCAACCCCGCCTGGGCTTGGAGGAGAAGCCTGATCTCTTCTGCCTCGTGCTCAACCAGAGTCCAACAGGGTATGTCATTCTTGTGAAGGAAATAGAATGTAGGGACACGTTTTAGAAAGCTGCATGCCTCTGCTTACTCTACAGTTCTCCTTTAAGGAGACTTTTTAAAAATGATGCAGGCTTTGTAGGTCCTAATAATGATAATAATCCTTTCAGGAACTGGGAGATGTCCTGAGGGTTTGGGGGGAATCAGCTTTCCACTGAAGTTTCTGGAAACTGCACAGTGCCATTCGTATTTAATAAAGAGTGGCCAGGGTCACTGCCTTGGCATTTCAAACGGGAGCAGCGTCGGCCTCCCTGGACCTCTGGACGGGAGGGCCCCTCCCCAAGACCCCTGCCCATGGAGGATCAGGTGCAGCAGAAGGGAAAGAGGGCAGGGGAGGGAGGAAGCCTCCCGCCACCGCAGAGCTCCCGGCTTTCCTCTCCGCTCTGAATCGGAGAGCACATTCTTGGCATTGAGACTCTCCTACTTGGACCCTTCTCTTTTCTTGGTTCCTGGCACAGTGAACTTGGCCATTCTCTGCAGGGATGGGCCCTTTCAGGGAGAGCCCCATCTAACCAGCAACAAGCCAGCTGTTAGAGCAGCCTCTTCCAAAGAGAAGACACCCTGGGAGGGAGAGGATTTGCCAACCAGCTTAGTATTCCCCTGTTTCCAGGTGTTTAGTATATGTTTGTGGGTGTGCCCAGTGGGGGGTCCAAGGACCCACTGTGTTCTGGACTCTGAGGCTGGCGGAGGGCCCAGGAGCCAGGGTGGGTCTGGATTCAGGGCAACTCAATGCGTTTTCATTGAGCTTCTAAGCCAGACGCCCTGCACTCGGCCTGTAAGAAATGTGGAGATAAGACTGATCTCTGCTTTCAAGGGACTTAAATAGGGGATAAGGCCAAGAGACAGCAGCTGTAACATGCAAAGCAGGATAAGTAGCCTCAGAAGGGGAAAAGCCAGAGCTTTTAAGATGTTCAAGAGAGACTGAAAACATTTACTGGGAGAAGAGTCCAGAGAACCATGACCGAGGGGTTGAGAAGAGATTTGAGAAGGGATTTGTCGGGTCGATGAGATGCCCTCAGGTGGGGCTTGGAGGGGAGGACATAACGGCCGCTGAGTGTTTTGTTGGGTTTCACGTGGGAATGCTTCCATTCCTAACATAGATCCAGAATGAATCACTCCTGGTGTGCATGGTCATACCAGGGGTAGGACTCAAGGCAGACCAGCACGAGCAATTTCACTCTCATGCTTGCTCACCCTGAGGTAGGCTTGACTAGTGTGGTATCCATGGTATCAGCTGATAAGGGCGCCTGGCATGGACAGCCAGACCGCAACGCCATGCCCACATGTCAGCCATCGCTGTAGGTGATTGACAAATAGTTTCCTACTCTGAGTGAGTACTATTCCTGGGCAACAGCGTCATCTTGATCACCAGATTCAGAATATGGTCAAGTCAGAACATACAAGCCCCCCTCGTCCACCCACCCACCTACATTCAGGCCTTCTTCTGCACTGTTATAACGTAATTCATCTACTCGTTTCTTCTCTCTGAGCTTTTTTTTTTTTTTTAAGGTTTTATTTATTTATTAGAGAGAGAGGAGAGAGAACACGAGTGAGGAGAGGGGAGAGTTGGAGGGAGAAGCAGAATCCCCACTGAGCAGGGAGCCCGACATGGGGCTCGATCCCAGGACCCTGAGATCATGATCTGAGCCAAAGGTAGATGCTTACCTGACTAAGCCACCCAGTGTTGGACATACAGTTTTTGTCTATGTGTAGATTCAGTAAAAATAACCAATAAGACTCATGTATAACCAATTCCTGCTTTCGCTCCTCCTTTATGCTGTCAAAGTCTTGCCCGAGTGGAATCCTGTTGCAGTGAATTTCCCCGTAACATGGGTGGTGGGTTTGTGAGTCCTGGCGCTGTTTTGAACTCTTGTTATCACAGTGGGCTCTTGTGTAAGTATCACACAGTTCCTCAGTCCAGAAGTCACACAGACTGTTTTTGGTGGCTTCTGATCCATCTTTTTAGGTATTTTTGATCTTCAAGTAGAGTATTGATGTGATGATTGCTGTTGAGCACCTGTATTCTGTCAATTTACTTAATTAGAGATTGCTGGAAAACGGCTGCATTTTGTTATAAACTTGTGAAGAAGAAAAGGCCACGGCTCCTTTCAAAAAGCGGTGGTGGGCTGTGGCAGTCCCTGAAAACCACTGGCACTTCCTTGGTGTGGAACCCACATTCCCTGTCAAGGAAGCCTCTAGAAAGGAGGAAGAGGTAGAGCTCTGAACAGGCCCAAGTAAGCGTTTCCTGATTTAGAAAAAGCGGTCCCAGGGAAACACTGTCACACAGGCCTCAGCGGCTGAGCTCTCATTTTAGCTCATCTTCAAGGGATCGAACAAGTTGTGTGTGTGTGTGTGTGTGTGTGTGTGTTTTTAAACTATGAACAAAAAGAAACAATCCCCTTAAAAGTAATCTCCTGAATATAACAAGGTACTTGGTTATAGGTACTGGCTGCCTTCTCCCAGGATGGCCCCGTGCTGAGGCCAGTCCGAGTGACGGGAGCACGAGTGAGGGCTCGCCCAACATCCTAGGAGCAATACTTACTCTCCATATTTCACTTTCCCTCTCCAGGGAGTCTGCTTCTCTCTCTCTCCCTCTGCCTCTCCCCCTGCTTGTGCTCTCTCTCTCTGTCTCAAGTGAATACAATAAAATCTTTAAAAAAAAAAGAAAAGGAAAGGAAAGAAATGGTGGTCATAGTCTTCTTAGAAATGAACCCTTGACTCTGTCAACCAAGAGAAAATGTCACTGCAGTGTTAACATATTTGTGGTGACAATATTTATATACTTGCTATTTTACCTTCCTGCATAAAAAAAACATTATTCCCCCTTAAATATCGACGTCCAAGGTTAACTTGAGACCACAGAAAAGATCTTCGATGACATTTCTTCGAAGTCCAGACTATGAAAAAGGAGCAGAGAATGACACTTTTTGTGTACTGGAGTTTTAACTGTCATATGGTACCAACTAGACCGTATTTCTAATATACATCAACGAACAAATCAATCAGTCAACAAACAGTTATGAAGTACGTGAGAATGTGCTTTGCTCAGGAATGCATATTGGATCCTGAGGCAGTTACCCTCCAGATTTAAGTAAACAAATTATAAGACGGAGTTTTTCTCTTTGGGGTCCATGACTTTGGGGAGATCACAAGAAGTTAGTTGGCAATCCAAAACCACATGACTTTGTTTCTTTCGAACATGACAGGAGCACAGCGAGGACTTTGTGAAGAAAGTTGGTTTTCAAACACAGGTAGGTTTGAGGTGACTCATTTTCTATAACTCGTGTAGGGACACACCAGGGACAAATGTCTTCCTAGCAGTTTCAGCTGCCATGTGGTACAAAACAGACTGTATTTCTCATATTTATCAGCTAACAAATTTATCCATCAACAAGCATTCCTTGAGTATCTGCTTTGTGCAAGGACCAATGCTGGATCTTTTACATTTGTTTTTTAATTTTGGAACTTAATGACTTTCAAAACATATGTGTTGAATATTTGAGGACAGAATTCCAACCTCTGTAATGTTCTGGGAGAAGCTGAGCCTCACTCCCTAGAGCCAACCTCCCCCTCTATTCCCAGAGCCTCAGAGGTTCTGTATTTGACAACCCCCATAGGAGAGATCATTTGGAAGCCCAAAGCGTAAGAATGATGGCATCCCGCTGAGCCTTTCCACACTCATGGGAACTTGGCATCTGAGTAAAAGGGAAGTTGAGGCTGGGAAGCTGATGAATCTTGAAGGGCCATTTCCTTCAACTTTAAAGAAGCAAAGTTCCCAGCATCAGACAGTGGAATGGCTTTGGTTTAGAAGGAACTCATGCAGAATAACCCGGTAATTCCCAAAGGGAAAATACGGACTTGCTCCTTGTGCATTTCCACGTCTGCTGGACCCAAGCCAGAATGAAGGGGTTGGCTCACCAAGGAAGGACAGATGTTGGGACGTGCCATGGAGCCGCCATGTTTGCTGAGGCTAGGAGCGGCCGACACAAAGTGCACACAGTGAGTAAGGATGATGTTTGGAAATCTTTTCCCACTTAAAACCCCAAGATTGCAAGGGTTTTCTTAGCCCTGTGGAATTCCTCTAACTGCCTGGGGATTTCTAGGTTTCTAAGAAGCTTGAGGTGGTTGTTAACCTAATACACAGTTGAAGGGAGCCAAGGCTGTCTTTCCATGCCAACTGTGCGGTAGGCTGTCTTCTTAAAAGGCTCTTTAAAATCAGGCATGTAAGGGAATCCTTCTTTCTTGAACTAGGGCCTCTGAAACTGGGTCAATGGTTCTCATCCTCATCTTCCAGCTTGTTCTGCTGAAGCACAGTGTAAGCAAATAAATATCAATGAATTGCTTAATGATTTTCATAAGGCCCATATTTTCAAGGCAAGGGGCTCTCCTGAAATGTTTGATCTACTCCATATGAATCTGTTTTCCAAATGGCCAGCACATGTCGAGGCCTGCTGTCCTCCGGGTTACAGGAAGATGCCTTTGATGGGTTAACCGCAGAGCAAGGGAGCTCTTTTCAAGTCCTTTTCAAAAGTTCCTTTGTCCTGCTGTGGATCTTGCCACTTGCATCAGATCAGCAGGAGACTGCTCCCGGCAAAGGGTTCTAGTACATTCTCGCTCTGATCTGGGTTGGGTCCCTGCATAATGCCATCTGTAATTTGGAGTCCCGAAGGTTGAACTGTAAGCACCAGGCAGTTAGCAAACAATTACCAAGCTCTAGGTGGGCCACTCGGTTTGCAGCACTGTCCACCCAACTCATGCCTGAATGAATTTGCTTAAAGCCAAATGAAATCATCGTCATTCTCAACCGTCTTGTGGGAGGACTGGTCTTGCTTCTAATGTAACCTCTGGGTTACATTTAAAGAGCTGCCTGATGCTGCCTTCAGTGGGATATTACTATGTTTTAAGGCCTTCCATATTCTATGCTCTCGTCTGTTTTTTTCCCAGGCTGGGCAGAAATGTTTGCATGATACCTTTCCTGACACTTGGCACACACATAGTTAAAGGGTGACTTGGCTTGGTTTATTTCTACAGATTTTTATACATATTTGGATCACAGTGTAATGAGTGGACCTACATAGATATTATAGAGTTGTGAGGCCGTATTAGAGAAACAAAGGGGGAAGAAAAAGGCAGTTGTGGTCACTGCCCCCATGTGGATACCGCACACTGGGGACAGAGGAATGGTTGAGGACCAAGATACTATATTTTGTCATTTTCTATAAAAACCTAAACCTTTGGTGATCAAAGGTTTAGCAAAAAACTGAACTACTTAAAAAAAAAAAGATTTATTTATTTTATTAGAGAGAGAAAGACAGACAGAGAGAGTGAGTAGGGGGAGAGGCAGAGCGAGAGGGAGAGAGAGACTCCCAAGCAGGCTCCCAGCCGAGCTTGGAGCCCAACACGGGTCTTGATCTCACAACCCTGAGATCATGACCTGAGCTGAAATCAAAAGATGGATACTTAACCAACGGAGCCACCCAGGCGCCCCCAAAGTTGAACTTTTAATCCAAAAAATGTCATAACTATTTATAAAAACATAACCAAATGTACAATAGAGTACGATGAAAGAAAATAAAAATATCTTTTCCTCTTTGCTCTGTTTTGAATATTTTTTCATCGCTAATAATACCATTATTAGGTACCTCTTAACCCTAGATTTACTATATACTTCCAAGATAAACTTTATTTTCTCTTGCCGGCTGTGATCCAGGTATTGGAAAGCAACAACAGTGTATTCCCCATACACTCTATAAACCGCTGGTAGCTTTGGCTCAGTGCAGTAAACATTTATCAAGTGGAGACTCTGCCGGGCCTGGCCTTTAAAAGCAGATAATGTTTCTTTTGCATGTTCTCTCTCTGCCTCTCCTGATATTTAATTGAAATCCAGGGATGGCCAAAGCTCGTTTTCAGGCTGCTGGCACTTGGTTCTTTTAAACAGTTACTTTCCCCTCAGGCAAGAGAGCCTTGCTAATTTCAGACAAGCCTTCAGATTGTATTTCCTGTTCTGATTAACTGAATCACCATCCACACAGCCACCTCGTCAGTAAGCTAGAGAAGCTCCTCTTGACAACCGTCTTCCCACCTGCAGTCAATCATGAGGTTCTGTCGATCTTCGGTCCTGCTCAGTGCAGAAGTCCACCCTCCCGCCTGGCTCAGCCGTGGGCTCTTCTCCAACCTTCCACATCTGTACCTCTTACCTGGATCTGCCTCTAAATGACCTTCTGATGGTTCTCTCTGCCTGTGTCCTCTTTCCTTTCCTCATCCGTTCTCGTCCTTTCTTGAGCAGAGCTCAGATTGTTTGTGCTGGGATTAAAATGCAGTAACTAAGACGTCATGGAGTTATGATTCAAACCCATTGGCAAAGATTTTTTTTTTTCAAATTAGGTGTTGGATTTTACTGAATGTTTTCCATTATCTCCTGTGATACATCAATGACATGAGTTATATGGTTGATTTTTTTATGTTAAACAATCCTTGCCTGCCAAATAAAATATATTTTATATACTCTTTACACACACGCTCGCTTTGGATTTCTTTTTTATATTCATTTAGTATTTTTGGATCTCTGTTTATATGTGAGATTGAGTCATATTCTGCCCTCGTCTGCTTTGACATCAGGATTATAACGGTTTTATAAAATATGTTGAGGGGAACGCCTGGGTGGTGCAGGTGGTTGGGCACCTGACTGTTGGTTTCAGCTCAGGTCGTGATCTTGGTGTGGTGGGATCGAGCCCCATGTGGGGTTCCACGCTCAGCACAGAGTCTGCTTGGGGTTCTCTCTCCCTCCCACTCTGCTCCTCCTGCTCATGCTCACTCTCTCTCCCTCTTTAAAATAAACTTAAAAATCTTTAAAAATATATGTTGGGGAGTTTTCCCTCCTTTCCTATACCTTAGAATGGTTGCTTATTAGGGCTTGTTATTTCTCTCTTGAATTTCTGGAAAAAAATTGTTTGCAAAATCTTCTGGAGCTAGGACTGCCTGTGGTATATTTTTGACCGGTGAGTTAATTTTTCCCCCTTATTGGTTATAGGTTTATTCAGTGTCAATTTCTTCATGAGGTAATTTCCATAATTTATGCTTTCTAAAAATTGTACAGTATATCTAAAGTTTCAAATATATTGACCTAAAGTTGTTCATGTGATTATCTCATGATTTTTTAAATATTTACTCTTCCCATTTCAATGTCTCTTTTCATATCTAGTACTGTTTGTTTCTGCCTCTTAAAAAAAAAAAATCAATCATGCCAGGAATTTGTCTATTTAGTTACTTTTTTGAAACAACCAGCTTTTCATTTGGTTGATCAGATGACCAACCGCTCACTCTTGACACCAGCACACGGTCATTTGTAGGGAACTCAGATCCACGTTGAGGACCCATCCGTGACTGGCCAACCCACACCCAGGCTCTGGCATCCCAGCTACTTCGCCAGCTCCCCTCTCCACACTGAGCCCTTCTGCTGTCCCCTCCAGCAACGTCAGGTTCCTTTGGGGCCCCCAAATGTCGGCTCATTTCATGCTCTGTGCTTTTGCGCAGACTTTTCTCTTCTTCCTCTCCCTGCCCTCCCGAATTACTCATTTGGTCAAAGTTTTTAAATTCCAACTCAGGCTTTCCTCCTTTGCTCTGCTTTTGTGCCTTGTATGCAGTCTTATCTTTTTGTCTCCACTTCTGGACCCTGAACTCCTTGAGGGTAGGAGCAATCTAGTCTTCCTCTTCATTACTGGTACTTTTAGCTTGTTTCTCTTACCCCAGGTCACTCCTTTTTCAAACAAGAGGCCTAAAAGGGACAGACAAGGTTATACTACGTCTTTCTCCTCTACTTTAAGAGAGGTCAGTATCCAACCACTCCAACTGAGATGGAGTGCATGTCAACATGCACTTAGCATTGGCTCACCTATCCACTCACATCTTTAACCTTCCAATTTTTTTTTTTAAAGATTTTATTTATTTATTTGACAGACAGAGATCACAAGTAGGCAGAGAGGCAGGCAGAGAGAGAGAGAGAGGAGGAAGCAGGCTTCCTGCCGAGCAGAGAGCCCGATGTGGGACTCGATCCCAGGACCCTGAGATCATGACTTGAGCCGAAGGCAGCGGCTTAACCCACTGAGCCACCCAGGCGCCCCTAACCTTCCAATTTTTTAAGGCCAATATTTTCCTCTTATAAGTTCCAAACTACTTTATGTCTGGCCATTTCAATGCACTTCAAATACTAGACCAGATTTGAGTCAGGCTATCTAATGACTTCTCATTGAGAGTTTATTTCTAAATGTGCTATTTAATGAAAAGGGGTGATAATATTTCACAAGCAACCCCACTATCTTCTTATTTAGGTGACATTGTATGAGTAGGGAATTCAAAGAAACCTCCATTTGAGCGCATAGCTTTTCTCCTCTAGGAACTTATAAGAACCCAGCTCTACCGCTTCACACACTAGCCAGCATTTCAACCAGTGAAATAATGACACGTGACCCCCCCAGATTCTCATGAGGCTAAATCATGGAGTTGGTGGCAAAATGCCTTGCCCAGGGCTCAGAATATTGTGAGACTCACTGCATGCCTTGTAACCATGCAGACGATCATTTCTCATTGACAACCTTATGATCTGGGCATCCAGTGTTAGCCTAATTAAAGGAAATCTCACTTTCCAGGTGTGGGGGAGGTTCCATTTGCTTTCCAAACTTTTGGGCCTGGAGCAATCAATACCCTTTGCCAATGCATTCAATTTCTGTGTTTTAATCCAAGGACAACGAATCAGACCTGGGATCTGGCAGTTTTGAGTTCTGCTTGGAGCAGGCTCACACTGGCCAGTTGGGACAATTGGCCCCCTGATGTTCTTTTGTGACTAGCTTTGCAGCACCCTGAGGTGTCACAGCATTCAGCCCTGTTTCTCCTTTCTGCCTGCTCAGCACTAACTGGCAATACTTCTTCCCCAAATCAGGCCATCGATGTTTCTACTCAAAAGACATATTCAGTTCTTGTGGTATCTTCACCCCTCTGCTAACTGTGGGGCGGCAGGGGAAGGAGAGTAACCAAGCCTACATGTTCAGCAGCAAGCATTTGCCAAATTCCCTTTAAAGTAATGGTCTCATCCTGCCATTGGGAAGGAAACCTTTTCTGCACTTTCTCTGCCTCCACCTGAACTGCTCAGGAACGTAAAGTCATTTGGTTTTGTCATCACCCTCAGCTCCCCGAGCATTGCCCATTCACTCTGCTATCTAAATCGGGGGTGAGGAGGAGTCCCGAGAGGAAGCTTGGAGAGCCTGCAGCTGCCTTTGGCCTCCTCGGCTGAGCTCTGGCCTGTGCCTTGGCCCCACCCCAGGACTGACAGAGCCTCCACTCACTCTACATTTCCCCAGCATTTGTGAGCAAAACGGAAAGACTGCCCTTGTCAGTCCTGATGGCCTCTCCATGTTCTTTGGGCCTGGGTGGACTTGTTTGGGGCAGGAAGAGAGGGAGGGGAGCTGGGCCTGGGCCAGGGTCTGCACGCTTCCAGTCTGCCTCGAGTTGTCCAGAAAACTCTGACCTATGTTCCAGTGACACATACCAGCTCCGAGGAGGACACAACTGCCCCCTCCTTCTCCTCCTTCCTCTGCCAGGAAGGCAGCCAGACCTGCACATGCGGTTCTCCCTCATCAGCCTACTGGCACAATGGGGTGCCACGGGGGCTACTGCGGGTTCAGTGCCCATGGCCCACGCCTCAGGCCCTCCCCATGCTGCCTGCCCTCCAGGAGCCCGGCAGTACCCGGAAGGGCCCAGAGAAGTCCATCCCCTGGGTTTGTTCAAAATCATTCCCTTCCAGCCTTTGTTTTTGGAAGGCTTTGCTGCATTTCTTTAGAGTAAGCAGATGGCAGGATGCTGGAGGTGTAAAACAGCTACAAAAACCAAGATGATTCAAACAGAAGGAATATGTATAACCCCTGCTGGACCATCCTGATAGGAAGCGGGAGAAGGGGCGTTTTGTTTTTTTGTTTCTTTTCCAGGATCTTTGAAGTTTGCGAGCTTTCCCACCCCTCCCCCCCACACTCCCCTTTTAGAAAGAAGGATGATATGTAAATGGGCCAATTTAAGGGCTTAGGCGGGTGGGGGGGAAACTAGTGTCATTTTTTTTGCATCCAGCTTATTTTGAGGACAAGCCCAACTGAAAGACATCAGGGCAAGACCAGTCGCTTCGAGTAAAGGGCCAAAAGCGAAAACGGGACTCCCGGAGAGAAGAGCCGACGCCGGGCAACCAGGGTCCGTGCCATCCAGAGTACAGGAACCGTGTCTAAAAGAGATAATTTCAAGTCGAGCTGTGGTTTACCACAGTGTCCTCGTGATCAGTGGAGTGGTCAGATGTCAGGGGTGACTGAAAATAAGTTCATTTTCCCACAGTGGAAGAGAAAAGGAAAAAAAAAACCAACAACAACAACAGGCACAGCCCAGCCCATATGAAAAAAGCGCTTGCCCATCTTGGAGTTCGGCTGGAGCAGGCTTGAACATGGACCGTCATCCATGTGACTTCTGGGAAGAAAGCTGAACGAACAACGGTTATTACTCTTGATTAGCATAAAGTGTTGCCCATCCCCCCCCCTTCCCTAATGATCATAAATAACCTTTCACGGTGTGATCGCTTTGCCCTCTTGTTCGCTCCATTTGAAAGAGGATTCGGGAACGAGGGTTGAGGGTCTACAGGACGATGTCGCTGGTGGGGGGAAGGGAAGGATGGCGAGTGAAGAGTCCAGTGATCGCACAGTGTGGGTGTGGGAGTTGGGCACTGACCCAGGGTCTCTAGAGCTTCCCGCTTCAGCCTCCGGTGGCGCCAGGCTTTGCGGGTGGTGGTGGCTGCGGAGCGCTGTGCTCGTGCTGTGTGTGCCGGAGGGCTCTGGGACTCAAAGCGTTAAAGTTTCATCTGCAATGGGAAAAATGGCTTAACCACAGATTCATCCAGTGTTGGCCTAGTTATGTGTCACTGTGTGTGCGTAATTTTTTTCCCCTTTTCAAATACTATTCTCTTTCATGAGCTCATCTCCTAAAATTTCTCTTTTCTAATTCAGCAAGAGGGATTCCATGGTTCCCCACCCAGAAGAAGGTGCTTTCTTCCATCACCCAGGCCAGAAAAGCACTGAAAATCTCAAAGGTGGAAACACAGAGAGCATCAAAGCACGGATTGGAAGACCAGAGGGCTTGATTTGGAAAGCACACCCCAGGCGGCCCCAGATCCCTCTCCCGATGCCTTTTCTTTCTCTTGTCCTTTTGTTCATAATGCATGCATTCTGACCCCATCTCCTCCATATCCCACTGAGCCTGCACCACCTTGAGCGATTCAGTGGCTATAAACTCCCCTGCTGACTTTGTTTTGGCTGGAATTGCAACCCATATACGGGAGAATCAAGCAGAAACATCACAGGGCTAGCGGTCTGCCTCCGTGCAGTGGTGGCTGGTCAGGACAACGAGGTGACATCATGGCTATTCCAGGACTTTGGTCCGCAGCGCAAGTGACTTCCCTGCCGCACAGCAGTCAGAACCTGGACTTGAGACAAAAACAACTCTTCCTTCCCATAAATATCTGCTCTGGGGT
This sequence comes from Mustela nigripes, assembly GCF_022355385.1. Classification (NCBI taxonomy): domain Eukaryota; kingdom Metazoa; phylum Chordata; class Mammalia; order Carnivora; family Mustelidae; genus Mustela; species Mustela nigripes. The sequence goes on along the minus strand of NC_081560.1, from coordinate 117,824,556 downwards.
TCAAAAATATTCTAAGTACAACAGCTCAGAAATGGTCCCTTGCCTTGGAGACCCATCTGATTTTCCAAATCCAATCACAAACTTTTTAATAGCATGTCATGAACCTCTCAGCTCATTATTTCTCTTCAAAGCCCTCCGGTGTGCCAGCTTGGAGCCTGTGGAGTGTTGTTTGATGATGCGCTGCACCATACAGAAAAGCATAGGACATACTAAAAATCCACCCTGCACTCTGTGGGGCTTTCCTGCTAGGAATACTGCCATATAATCAGGGATATACGATTTGCGGCAATTGCTCTGAATTGAGGATGCTTTTTTTTTTTTTCTAAACATGTCCAGTGTGTGATGTAGGTAATATAACAGATTTATCACATTTATAGAAATCCCGTTTTTTTTTCTTCCTCTTCCGTCCCCTCTCCTCCCGCCCCCTCGCATGGTTAGGATGTGGGGAGCCAAGAGTAAGAATATAGACGAACCCCCTAAAATAGCAATCACGGCTTTAACCATTCCTCGCAGCAGGAAATCCAGGCCCTGGATAACTTAACCATGCTTCTGAGATCTGTTGTTCCCTCTAAGGCTGTTAAGTCATGAGCAGACAACCGTTTTACACGTGTAACTAGCCATGAAGGTTAGAATACAGAACGAGGTGACTGCTGTAATCAAATAAAGCTCACACGAGCTAATCGGACATGTGTTGTGACTAACTTTTTTTCACTCTATGGTAATTAGGCAGACATGATAGACAGTCAACCCAAATAATCGTCATTGGTACCGTGTTACTGCGAATCGGGATGAGATTACGATGGTTTGTGGGCAGGGACAGGGGAACACCTGAATCCTAGTCTCAACTGGCCTCCTTCCCCACCCCCGCAGCCACACAGGGTAATATATGCACAATGATACGCACAAGAACTTTTCATTAATACCTACGACTGTGGACATTAAAGCCCTTCGCATGGCCCAAGAAGCATTACAGGAAAAATTATAAAGTGAAGTATGTTAAGGCTTGGTGTATAATAAGAATATCAGGAGTATTCGGGAAACAGAACCAATAGGAATATAAATATATACATTTATGATAGGACATAATTATGGTTATGGGGAACCACATGGTTATGGAGAACCCCAGAAAGTCCCACCATCTATCATCTGTAAGCCAGGGAATCCAGAAAGCCAGTGGTATAATTCAGTTCGAGTCCAAAGTCCTGAGAATTAAGGAAGGGCGGCGGGTGTCAAGCCCAGTCTGAGTCTGAAAGTCTGACAACTACGGGCACTGGCATCTGAGGGCCAGAGACAGATGTCTCAGTTCAAGCAGAGGGAGAAAATTTGCCCTTCATCTACTTTTTTGTTCAGTCAGGCCTTCAATGGATTGGATGATGCCCCCCTGTATTAGTGAGGCTGATCTTTAGTTAGTGGACTGATTCAGAGGTTAACCTCTTCCTGAACCGTCTTCATGGACACACCCAGAAATAATGCCAGCAGTCGGGGCATCCCCTAGCCCAGTCAGGCTGACCCATTAAAATTAACCATCAAAATAAGTATATGTGGTAGGTAGAATCTTTAGCCCCTCAAGGTGACCATGTCCTAATCCCAGATTCTGAGAATATTCTAGGCTCCATGACAAGGAGGAATTAAGTTTGCTACTCAGCTACCCTTAAAAGAAGAACATTATCTTGATTACCTAGATGGGCCCAATATAATCCCAGGCTCTTTTAAATGTGGAAGAGGGAGGCAGAAGAGTTATTCTCCAGGTGACTGATGGACGAAGGCTCAGCCTGCTGTTGCTGGGTCTGCAGAAGGAAGGGGCTGCAAGCCATGGGATGCAGGAACCTCCAGCAGCAGCAAAAGGCAAGACAATGGGCTCTGCCAAAGCCTCAAGAAAGGAATCTAGTCTTAACGGCATGTTAATGGCAGTCCTGTGGGACCCATTTTGGATTTCTGACCTTCAGAACTGTAAGATAATACATTTTTGTTGTTTTGAGCCACTAAGTTTGTGGGAAGCAGGCAAGAGAGTCATGGCAGGGTTCAGAGGCTGCCCAGGGGCACTCAGTTCCAGTGCTTCCAGACTCCCCAGTGCCACCGCTGCCTCTGTGAATCATTATTGAACTCTCTATCTTTGTGTCCCTCCGTGCAAATTCTGGGCAGAAACGTCCAGCTGGGCTTCTGCAGCTCAGACAGAGGTGGAGCCCATTTGGCTTTTACGGTGGCTAGCAGGGCTCTACGTGCCGCCAAGACACAGACAGCGAGGGTTCTCCTAAGAAAGAAGATACTGGGGCCCACAGGACTCCCCAGATGACAAATATCTACTACGTTTAGTCCATTCAGGGGGCCATAACAGAGCACCACGGACTGGGGGCTTCTAAACAACAGAAATGTATTTCTCACAGTTCAGAAGACCAGAAAGTCCAAGATCAAGGTGCTGGCAGATCCAGTGTCTGGTGAGGACCCGCTTCCTGTGTCGTCAATGGCCACCTTTTCACTGTTTTCATGTGGCAGGAGGGGCAGAGGAACTCTCCAGGGTCTCTTTTATAAGGGCAATGAATGCATTTATGGGGGTTCCACATTTATGACCTAGTTGTCTCCCCAAAGCCCCACCTCCAAATGCCATCGTACTGGGGATTGGGTCTCAGCACACGGTAGGGTGGGGTGGAGGACACAAACATTCCGTCCACAGCACTGAGCTTCCGTTCACTTGTCCGTACGAAGCAGAGAAGCATTTCTAGGGATTCAGTTCCATCCCAAATGCAGGTAATGCTTCAGCTGTGGGAAGCTACTAGAAGTTTCCTGAGCAGGAGCGTGTCCCTTCATACCTCTGCTATTCCTTCTGTCTGAAATGTCATCCTTCTGGATGTGTCTTGTGACCTTCTACTCAGTCTTCAGCACCTAGTGTGCTAGTCCTGGGCCTGTTCCCCTCTTCCATTTTTTGTCTTTCTCTGCTCTGATCTGTACTGGGAGGGACTAACCCTGGCAGGTTGTGTTTTCGAGACTTCTGGCTGGGTTAGGCCAATAGGAGGCAGTAGCAGAAGATGTTAGGGCAGAAGAAGAAACATATTATATCCCTTGTTCCTTGGACAGTATCTTCGGTCCCAGCTGTGTTTCTTCTTTCTGGAGGGCCTGCCTCGGTTCTAACTTCTGCCAGGCAACCCTGAACCCCGAGCTTCATTAATACCAACTATTCTCTTTGTCCCTCTGGCCTAGAGAAGGTAGCACTGTGCTTGCTCCCTGCCGCCGCTAATCTGTGGCTTGTTTCCCTGTCTTGTTTGGCTTCTTAGCAATTCCATAACTCACAGTTCTTGCTCTTGTTTCTATGTCACAAATTATCCCTAAATTCAGGGGCTTAAAACAGCCACTCTAGGGTTAGGAGTTTGGAAAGGCACAGCCAAGATGGTTTATCTCTTGTCCCCTCTGTCTGGGCCTCAGCAGGGAAGACCAACACTGGGGGGAATGTGACACCTGGGGGCTGGAATGGTCAGAAGGTTATTGACGCACATGTCTGGTGCCGGGGCTGGGATGACTCAAAGGCTAGGACTGCCGGCCAGAGCACCCACACAGGGCTCCCCAGGGGGCGGGACTTCCTGACAGCATGACAGCCTGGGAGTGGTCAGTCCAAGTCCACAGGGGCTCAGGCTTCAAGGCCAGTGTTCTGTCCAGCGACAAATGGAAGTCGCCTTTTATGTCCTGACTTGTTCACCAGTCCACCATCACTTTCCCCCTTCTCTGATTAGCTGAAGGAGTTACCCATCTACCCAGATTCAAGGGGTGTGGAGAAGTTGAGGGCACAGACCACAGTCCTCAATGAGAAGATGTCAAAGAAGTTCGGGGTCATGTTTTAAAACCACCATATCTAGGTTACCAATTTACAGCATAAAACTGCTCTGTTCTCCTGACTTAGAATGTCTTCTGTTTCCCTAGCTGGGCCCTGAACATGCAGCTCAGTAATTATTTGCTCTACTAAAATTCCTGAAATTCCTCTCTTTGGAATTGGTGGCTCCCACCTTCGTGCTACCATGATTCACCATAACATTTGGATAAGCCATTCTAATCACTTACATGTTTCTGGCCCTCACTGGGACTGTGGGTTCCTAGAGGGGCCCAGACTGATGTAACTCAGTGTCTTCCCTTGCTAGCACACACCTGGAGCATGGTGGGCAATGACATATACTCAGTGAATGAACACGTTTTACTCGAACCTCACGGATCAGCAGAAACCTGCTGGACTCAACCCCTGGAGAAAATCGCTTGGCAGTATCCCCAGCTTTGCAAAGATTTTGATCCCCGATAAGGAGCAAAGGCCGTGAACTCAAATGCCTCCAAGGCTTCACATGTAAATAAGAGAAGCAGGTGGAAACCGAGGGTAGCAGGGATGAGGTGGGCTGGTGGTGAGTGTTCGCCCCGTCTGGAAAGGCCACCCTGTACCCAGCCCTGGCCAGTTCATGCTGCCTGTGAGGGAGACTGCGACGCAGGGTTTCGAGAACTTCTGATTTTATAGGAGAAGCTAAAATCTTCATTTTTTTTTTTTTAAAGGAGGAAAGTATAGGAATTTAATTTAATTTTTTACGCACACACGGGAGTCTTAAAAAACTTTTAACTGAAGTATAGTTGACATGCAATATTATATTAGTTGTTATATTATTATATTATACTAATACAGAATATAATATATACACAATATATTAATATATTATGTAATATATAATATACACTATATATTATATTAGTTTCTAGTATAGAACACAATGATTCAACAATAATATACATTATGAGATGCATACCACTTTAAGTGTAGTTACTGTCACCATGCAAAATTATTACGTTATTGACTATATTCCTCATGCTGGTTTTTTTTTTTTAAAAGATTTTGTTTATTTAACAGACAGAGATCACAAGTAGGCAGAGAGGCAGGCAGAGAGAGAGAGAGGGAAGCAGGCTCCCTACGGAGCAGAGAGCCCGATGAGGGGCTCGATCCCAGGACCCTGGAATCATGACCTGAGCCAAAGGTAGAGGCTTTAACCCATTGAGCTACCCAGGCGCCTCCCCACCATGCTGTGCTTTTGATCCTTGTGACTTACTTATTTAATAACCTGAAGTTTGTACATCTAGTCCCCTTCACCTGTGTTGCCTGTCCCCCTGATCCCCTCCTCTCTCACGACCATGAGTTTGTTCTCTGTATTTATGAGTCTGTTTTTGGTCTTGTTTTGTTGTTTGTTTCTTTGTTTATCCATTTGTTTTTTCCATTCCACATATAAGGGAAATAAATAATATGGTATTTGTCTTTCTCTGATTTATTTCACCTGGGACCTAGAAAATATTATGCTAAGTAGAATCTTGATTTTTATGTAATCTCCTGAGTTTTTAAGTGTTGTGAAGTAATTCACTTGGTTGACCTAGGTGGTTCAGTGGGATAAGCGTCTGCCTTTGGCTCAGGTCATGATCCCAGGGTCCTGGGATCGAGTGTTGCATGGGGCTCCCTGCTTCTCCTTCTCCCTCTGCAGCTCCCCCAGCTTGTGCTCTCTCTTTCTCTCTCTGTCAAATAGATAAAGTCTTAAAAACAAAACTTTTAAAACTCTTGTGTGGGCCAGCGTTCTGCAAGCCAAGACAAACATAACAAAGACAGGATTCATCTAGGACCATTCATTTGTGTTCTGATTTAGAGTTCCTTGGGAATAATCCTCAGATAGCTTCATTAACCTGAACTTTAATAACCCAAGATCATCATCCTAAAAATGTGATTTATGAGAGAGGCATATAAGCTTGTTAACTAGTTAGACTCTAACGAATCTAACAAAAGAGGCAAAATTCTAATAGAATAATACAGTATACTACCCGTGAACTTGTTCAATTGGCTTCATTCTGCCAGCCTTGATTGCTTTAAAACCTGTAACCCTAACATTCACCAGAGCTTTCTCTTTGTTTTTTTTTTTTTTCCTTCTTAAAGAGTTTATTTATTTGTTTGACAGACAGAGATCACAAGTAGGCAGAGAGGCAGGCAGAAAGAGAGGAAGGGAAGCAGGCTCTCTGCAGAGCAGAGCAGAGAGCCCAATGCGGGGCTCGATCCCCAGACCCCAGGATCACGACCCAAGCAGAAGGCAGAGGCTTTAACCTACTGAGCCACTCAGGGGCCCTCAGAGCTTTTTCTTTTGAGGACAAACTATTTCCTCCCTATTTTGCAGTTGATTAAACCCTTGCATAGTCAAGGAAAAGAAGCAGATTGTTATCACTCTGCTTAGGTCACTCCTCCAGCCCCTCTAAAGACGATGGGCAGGTTGATGCCTCTCACTTCCCTACCTAAAAGAATAGAAAAGGATGGCACTGGGCCAGAAGTCCAAACACCTGCCTTCCTGAGTTTGGCTTTGCCGGTGTCCTCCACGCAATGCATGGTGTATGGTAGGCACTCAAGAATCACCCATGAAAGAATGAGAAGACAGCTGTGAGCCTTTGCACAACTCCTCCGACCTCTTTGTGTCCCCCAGTTAACTTACGTGCAACAGGAGACATTTGAAACAGTCACTTTACTTGGCCTCTCCTGGTGCGTCTGCCCAGCACACGCTCCACATCATAGGAGACAGATTCTCCTTCCATTCCTCTGGCCCCGCTCTAAAATTCTAGAAACAAGGGGTTCCACATTGTGGAGAACACATTGGCTGGTTATGCAACTACCTGAGGGACATCTCTGTCCTCTATTTTTGCATCAGCGGGGAACGGACAGAAATCTGAAAATCCGTCAGCAGTCTCAGCCTGCACACACATGCCCGTGTGCATGGCCGTTGTGAAGCTGGAGTAGCACATTTGGGATGTGACATCTTCTTGTGACTTACCTCGGTGTGCTTAGGGCAGATGCTATTGGCACTGAAATGTCTGGACGCCCTTTTCGAAGATCCCTTCACTCTCTCTTTCAGGGAAGCTTTGTCTGATCTCTTGCATGAGCCAAGGACCCTCTCTCTGTCTTGCAACTCTCTGCCATCCCGCAGAGCTTTTCACCCCAACTTTGAAGCCTGCTGGCGACAACGGGCGGGAAACGCTTTATTTAGCTGCACTGAACGTCTTCTTCCAAGCCCGCCATCCCCACCCATGTCAGCAGAGAGGAAGTCGAGAGTGACCAGTGGCCAGATGACCACCTGCAGGGAGGCATCCCCTGGTCAGCGCTGTGGGTCGCCTCTGGCTGCCATAATTTTCCTCTTCCTCTCAGCCCCCTCCCCAGACCCTGTTCCAGCTCTGCTCTCTCTCCTCGCTCTGTCCTACTGGACCTTCTCTCTTTCTCGGCCCCTCCTCGCAGCACACAGTAGGCCCCTCGTGTCTGACGCGTTCTTCTGATGGATCGGAGTCCCCTGCTCAGACCCCCTCTACGCTCCCGATCTGAAAGTCAGATTTTGGAAAGATTCCTGGGAGGAAAGCCTTTGTTTTCACTTCTCCGCATCCAGCTCCTCGTACCGCCCAGCCTTCCATGGAGACGCCCAGACCTGCTGGGAGAAAAGATGGACCTGGCGGCTTCACCTGCCCATGTCCTCTCCTTCCCGTCTGGTCTTTGCTGGAAGACACCATCTTGGGCCCTTTACGAGGTTGGTGACTGCCTGTCAACCGCGTCCTGCACCCTGGGAACATTTACCCCTGTGAGCATTCATCCCCCTGCACTGCCATTGTTTCTCAAGGCATCTATCCCCCCCATCTGGACTGCAGACATCTTAAGGCAAGACTGAGTCTGACTCACCATTTGGTACTTAGCCCCTAGCCTGGGCACCCAGTCGGTGCTTGGCTAATGCACTGCTTTTGTGTACTCTGTAGGTCTACACCTACACAGAGGTCCGTGGCTATGAGAAAATGCTGCTCAGATCACCCAAGTTCGCGGCATGACGGCCTTCGGTTCAGACCAGAGTCATGGTGGGAGCAGAAAGGAAGGGTTTCTAGCATGAGAACTCAGGGTCTTCTCATGCCTGGGGAGGGCTCACCCAAAACCCTCAGGCTGCCCTGAATTTTTCTGGAGCTTTGGCCTTATACAACCTGGGGGAAGAGAAAAGCAGCCTGGAAGGAAATATTTGGGCCACGTCTTGGGGGGGCCAACCTGAACCATCTCAAAAAAAGTGCTTCTTCTCTGCCGACCAGGCCATGGATGAGGTCCCCGCTGTGCTTTGGAGCCCTGGGCACCTGACAGGCTGGGGGCGCAGGGCCATCCCTGGGGTCGGGGCTAACCCAGAAAGCTCTCCAAGCTGCTTCATCAGGGTTTGGCTTGAACATGACAGTGACCATCTGTCCTGCCCTAGCCCTGAAGGAAGCTTTAGAAACAGCAGCACACTGACATTCAGACTGGAGGAAGTGGGGCGCCAAAGGCCCCACGGGAAGACTTCCCCAGATTGTCCTCACTGCAGGCAGAGGTGGGAGCTGGGGACAGAGATCCTGATGGGCTCGGCTGTGCTGGGCACAGCAGTACCTGTGTCAATAGACCTGTTTCTAGGGGATTCCGGAGGGCCTTTGGAAACTAGCACGATCCTTGTCCTGAAAACCATGTGGCTCCCTTTCTTAATGTCTCTGATGCTCTCTTATTACCAAAGGAGTTATTGGAGAGCTCACTGCCCTTTCTCTGGCCTGGAATTGACTGGCATTCCATAAAAACATGACGGAGGCTTCAGAATTCGAAGCCAGGTTTCTGCCTTTCCAGGAAGAGGGAGCCTTAGTATCCATACCCAGAAGAACAGGAAGCTTGCCTCCAGTGCCCTTGGCCCTTTGCTGCTCCTTGCCTCCTCTCTTCCACGCCTGGATCTGTCCCCTGGGGCCTGGCTCTCAGCCAGTCGTCAGCTAATCCTTGCTAAGGTGTTAGGTGGGAAAGATGCAAATGTTATTAATCCTTGCAGGAGCTTTCCACATGAAACAAAACTTTGTTATTAAATCAAAGGGCATTAAAAAATCATCACCATAACATAAAAACCATTTCTTTATGCTCCCTATAAATCTTTACCTTTAGAAAAGAATATCGTTACGATTACAACCTATATAGGATATTGGGGTGGTTTTTTTTTTTCCACATAGAAGTACATTTCACACATTACTAAACGTCTCATTTTCATCCTCCTAAGCATCTGAGGGTAACTTTTGCAGCATCTGCTGGTCTCACGATGATCCCCCACTCCCAACACACAGAGCCGACAGTCCTCCCTCTCTGTCTGCCTCCCCGCCAGTGAAGTGGGCCCCGGGCAGGGGGCCTTTGCTTGGCTGTGACCTTGCCTCCACCTGTGCCTAGCCCCTGTCCCAGCTGAATAAGCAGGACTAGCCCCAGAGTCAAGGTGAGTCCACCTGAGTCTTTCCTTGTCTTGGGCTCTTTTTGGGTAGCTGAACCCATGACTTGTTCGTTCAGGAGCTGAGAAGGGCAGAGACGACGGTGCCTCCCTGAGGCCCTGGTTTCCGAGACTCACACCTGGATCTTTCAGTTAAGCCAGGCTGGGCTCATTCTTATCACTCTCAAGCAAGAGTCCAAACTACTCACAGTCATGACGGCAATAGTGAGGCCCCGCTGAACATCTGTGGGAGACTTCACTCACACTGACTCATTCAATCCCTTTGGTTACCTAATGGATTAGCTCAGAGATGTCGGGTACTTTTCCTAGGATAATCCACCTCAATGACTTTGGCACTGGGATTTGAACCCTAATCTGTCTGATGCTACAGTCTTTGGTCTTAACTATTGATTACCTTATGTGGGTGAGCGGGTCGTCCCAGGAATGGATAAGTAGAGGGAAGAATTCAGGCCTTTCAGGAGTAAACTCCAACCAGTCTAATTTCAAGGGGGCAGAAAGAAGACATGATGAAGTGAAAGCCACCAGCTGCTCAGCCCCTTCAAATAACCCCATGTTGATGGGGCACCTCTTCGGGTCCTAGCCCCCGGCCCCCACGCCTGGGCCTGGCAGCTCCTTGAGGGGACCACCCTCTCTCCAACAGCAAGGGAAGCGAGTGTGAAGCCAGTTCCCCTCACGGATCCTCCTCAAAAAGGGCATCTTTTTGAGGGCTCTCCTCTTGCCACCCACCCATGCCTGGACCATCTTTCCTCGTTTCTAGGCAGTATCTCCAGAAGCTCTGCAAACCAGTGCTGGCCCGTATATAAAACATCAGTTGGTCTTCGTCTACAGCCTGTCCTAATCTCAGGCATGCAGGACAAATCAAACGCCATCTCTGCTCCTTGAGAGAGCTCAGTGGCATCTGAGGCTACTCCCTAACGATACCACATGTCGGTACCAGATGAGAGACACACCAGCTGTCTGGGGCGCGCAGAGGAAGGGGTAACTAACTACATCTGCTGAACTGGACTCTGGAAGCTGAGATCTGGTGCCAACCTAAGAAAAGCGAACTCACAAGCTTTAGTCTACTGTCGTAAATCATCTGTTGGGAACGCACACTGAATTGCAAGGCTCAATTCCCCCTCAGGGGCACCACCATCTCAGCAACAGATCGGATGGGTTAAAAAAAAAAAAAAAACAGCAACAACCCATAAGCACTAAAGATTCCCAGGCAATCATTCAGGGGGTGTAGCCCTCAGCCAAAAAAGAGTCTTTGAGCAAAGGCCTTGCCTCATGGTTCTCCAAACAACAGCACCAGGCTTCAGAAACTTCAGTCCAGTGGAGGAAAAGGATGACTTTCCACGTGCTAGACGTCTTTGAAGATGGCGGCTACGAAGCACAACTACATGCAAAACCCATCTCCCTTCAGGATGGGCACCGTGGAGCCAAGCTGTAGCTGGGCCAGAGAGGCAGCTCAGGGTAGAGAAGAGAGTTTCAGGAAATTCAGACAAAACGACTCCCTTGGGAATATTTTTTAATTCCAGGCAAGTGATCGGATAGGAAAACAGTCCACGTTCCCAGTGTAAAGACTTTCCATTCCGGTATTGATCTTGTGGTGATCCGGAAAGCCGTTTTCAGGGAAGCGGTCACTCTTTCCCTTTACATCATGTTCATAAATGTGCAGGCAAATTAAATGTGTCATAGATGAGAACTGCCAACCAGAGTACCACCCGGCTGTCTCCTGTGAGCCGGGTTTATGGACCCAGTGTTCTCCAGCGAGCATCGCAAATCCACATCATGTTCCCGAGGGCTAAATTTGGAGCCCTGATTTAGCTGACAGATGTTTAAAATCACATTGAGTTGGACAACTCCCTGAGGAGGACACAGCTGCAGATGTGAAAGAGAGCAAGTTATTTCCAGTTAAGGTCGGCGGGAACTCAGCCTGCGAACCTTCCGTCTCCATCGCCTTCTTCAGAGGGGTTGAGATGGGGGAAGGAACACTGGCGTGCTGATGCCACCCACCTTGGGCCAGACCTCAGCCTCTCCTTGAACCGCTGCCAAGATAAATGCAGATGGTGCATGTTGGGCGAATTATGGGTGCCCCAGGCAGCCTTCGTTGAGTACAAAGGGGGACCGTCAACCCTCTAAAAAGTGTCCCAAAGCCACATTTTTGGATCCCACTTTGCCCCTCTGGTGGCACTTTAAGCCTGCCAACGAGAATGATTTTGGAATTCTGTACTCTGAGATCGGTTACTCGGAGGGGTTGACATTCAGGCACCGAATGAGGGACAGAGACGAAATGGTGCCATTCTCCTTCCCGTCCCTCCAAAACAATTCCGCCTTCCTTTCTTAAAAACAACAAATTTAAAATTATCCTAGAAACTTCTTAACAAAATCACATATTTTAGATGTGTTTCAAGACCCAGACTGAAACGGATTTGTTTTAAAAAAATTGTCTGTGCATTTGATGTGGGAGACTAGTGACCTTTGGTATTTTGTGTTTAAAAAAAAAAATGTTTGATGTCTAAAATTTCCCTACTGAGCTTGTATTGTTCCTGGTGTCCTTCCATGATCTTTCCATCCTACATCATTCCCCACATTCAAAATCGGTTCTTTCTTTATTCAACAGAGGTTCTGTCATAGTTATGAACTCATCCTGATGGCAGCCTCAAATCAATGCAGATCACATTATGATGTCGAAACTGAGGCGATGTGAATTTAAGTTAAATGATTGTAAAATAACTTTAGGACGAAGCCCAAGAGACACCCTCATGCTGTCAGGGGAATAGCAGAAAGAGAGGAACAGAAGATGGGCTCTATTGGTATCAGGGAGTACTATGTGCCCAAGAATTTCACTCCCAGTTTCAGGTTCTTCTAAAGTCATCCCTACCGACCATAAAGCATCATTGGTGGAAATTGATGGACAATTGGCTGGGGTGACAGAGTGGGTTTGGCTTATAATTCTCATGTACTCTGTTCAACAGATGCTCTCTCAAGTGGGTGACAAACAGGAAGCAGAGCAGGTTCAGCCAATGCCAATTAATCCTGGGAGCCTACTTTGTAGATGGTCAGGTTGGGAGGCCTCTCTCTTGGAGAATTCAGACATAGGATGAATAAGAAAGGCAGGACTAGACTCTAGGGCCTGTGGGAGAAATGCCGATGGGTTCCAGTGTCGAAATTTGTAAAGCTCATACTTCCTGAATTCCTGGAGGAAGTACCTTTTACTACATGACTCAGCCATGGATTGTAGATAGAAATCCAATGTATGGATTCCCATAGTCTGGATGGAAGGTTATTTACTAATCCATGGCCATGGAAAACCTCAGAAGGATTGGAAAGGGGCAAGTGATTAACCTCAAAGACAGAAATCTAGAACATTTAGTTTGTTACAGCAAACACTTATTATTCTTTTACCTGAAAAAATTCAATAACGTAATTGAATTGCTTGTGCATAAACACAGTCCTCCTCCCAAGAGAAATTTCAATGGTTGAAGGGTCAGTCAGGAAACTGTAATTGATAGACAAATTCTTTCACCTCGTGTCTGAGAAATCATAGTATTTCTGAGAGAATAAAATGCATCAATAGATACAGGTAGCACTTTGAGAAGTTGAAAGGAAGTCTGGAATGCAAAATGTTACTGCCTTTATTCTAGGTAAGACATAAATGGTAGTTTATAAATCTTGTTGACTGACTGTGATATTAATGGTAATTCCTGGAAGAGAGTCTTTTGTGCACACATTTTCAGAAGACTTTGGACACTGAAGATAAATGTTTAGGACTATGCACTGAGGATTCTATTTAACAAAATCTAATTTGACTTTAGGAAAGCATAGTCTTTAAAGTCCAATTTGAACCCTCCCTCCAAAACTCACTTATTCTGATGCCTGTGGGAAAATTAGTTAATTTCTCTGAGCCTCAGTGTCCTTGGCTGTCGGCAGAGAATGTAATGCCTTCCTCCTAGGGCTATAGTGAGAAATATATAATATGATCAATATTCACTGTGTAACTCTAGTATGTATGGGAATCATGGCCACTCACTTCACTGGGCGATCTCTAAATGAAGGGTAATTATTAATTTAATGATCACAAATAAATTTTATTCTTTGTACCGATGAACAAACTGAGGTAATGGGGAAATGACTTACTCAAAGCTGCCAAATGAATTAAGGTGATAGTTAGGAACAAATCCCAGGCCCAAGATCTGGCCCTTAGGTCATGATTGAAACCATTGAATGAAATTCCATAGCTGTAACTCTTACCTTAGGAGTATTTGGGGCTTACAATGTCTGGGTGTCTGAAAATACAGGCGCGTTTTCTCACCAGGGACCTAGGAATCCTTGGCCCAGGGATTAGGAGGAAGTGAGGAAAGAAAGTGGAGTCTCTAGTGTTTGACTACTAGTGAGCTCATATCCCTCAAGCTAAAGAACATTCTGGATGCCCCACGGTCTCCTGGACAACCATCCTCTAGTTTGGGTTCATTCTACATACAAATACATTTGGTTCAATTCTAAATACAAAGGTAACAGTCAACAATACCCTCACATAATGGTTTCTTCCTACTTAGCAATGAAGTATGGGGTGGAGCATACCAAAGGATTTTAATCACCATCTATGAAAGGACTGATTTGGAAAAGTACCAAGGAGTTGGCTGAGAACAACGGGCTGGGAATCCCATCTGTGGGTCTCACCTTAGGACCGGTCCATAAAGTGAAGTTACCAGGACAAGGAAAAAGGAGTTTCCAAAGATTCCCACGTCTCGTGGAGGGAGGACAATAATCCCCATTTCCCACTTGGCAGAAGCCATCACCTCAATATTTATAGGACATTAATTTTAATTTTAATCAAAGCCAGAAAAATGGGTAGTTCCACAAATGATAAAGAAATAGGATGATCCCAGGGTCCTGACATGAGCCAGAAGTTTAAAATTTCTCTTCGCCAAATGCAACTGTGCCAAGGACTTTAACAACAAAAACTCATGGAAGGTTGTAATTCATATAACAACCATATAAAGGTAGCTATTATTTTCCCATTTTGCAGATGATAAAACTAAGATGCCAAGAAGTTAAATGATGTGGCCACAGTCATAGAACAAGGCAGAGTTTGGATTGAAACTCATTTGGCTTTGAAACCGTGCTCTTAAACACTAGCTCCTACTAACCTGACTTCTGGAGAACACTGTACGTTTCACATCTCCACAGAAGGGTCCTTGGGCTGAATTAGACAAACAACAGTGCTTTCTGTAGCCTTAAATTTCTTTTCTTTTAAAAAATTTCTAATTAACTAATTAATTTATTTTTGAGAGAGACAGAGACAGAGAGAGAGGAAAAGCAAGCGGGGGGAGGGCCAGAGAGAGAAGCAGACTCCCCACTGTGCAGGGAGCCCAAAACGAGGCTCAATCCCAGGACCCTGAGGTGATGACCTGAGTTGAAGGCAGACGTTTAATTGACTGAGCCACCCAGGTGCCCAAGCCTTACATTTCTATTCCCTTCATCGGACCCAGTTTCACTGCTTTACCAACTCATTGATACCGATGGAAAAGAGAGTTGACTTTGTTTTTTCTTTTTCAAGTAAAAATTTCTTTAAGGCCTTAAGGACATGGTGCTAAGTGAGATAAGTCAGACAAAGAAAGACAAATACTGTATGATATCAATTATATGAAATCTAAAATGCATAAAAACAGAGTAGAAGGGTGGTTACCAGGGGCTGGGGTCGGGGAACGGAGAATAAGGAAAATGTTATTTGAGGGTATAAACTTGCAACTAGCAGGTACATAAGACCTGAGGATCTAATGCATGATGTAGCAATTGTAGACAACAGTACTATATTATAGATATCCACCTCGCTAAGAGACTGAATCTTAATTATGGCTACCAAGCAAAAAACTGACAATTGTGATATGCTAGAGATGTTAGCTAACACTGCAAGGGTAATCATATTGCAATATATAAATGTGTCAAGCCAGCATGTTGTACAATGTTATATCAAATAAAAATAAATAAGATTCAATAGAAAATGAATAAAACATATAAAAAAGGGAACCACCACAGCCAAAAACACCAGTTGCACATTGGGGGAAAGATACTACATTCGCTTCGCAGAAAGTCAAAAAGAGCTCTTTTCATGGCTTTAAAAAAGCTTATCGCAAAACGAACACACCGATAACACACTCTTACTGCTTTTAGGAAAAGACAAATACTTAATGGGTCATAACCTTACTGGGCTGCTGCTGAAGCAAACTCCAACAGCTGAGGTAGGATTAGAAAATGGAGAGGTCAGAGGATGTGGGAAGGAGTTAGAGGAGAACTTGCCTCTCTATGCTGCTGTAGCAAACATAAGATACCAGTGACTTAAAACAACAGAGATTTCTCTCTCGCCCATCCTCTATGTCTAACACGTGGCAGCCGAGGGTGGCTGAGCCTTCACCCCCTTATGACCTTGCCTGCCCAAGACCACTTAGATGATTACACACGCAGGTGGTAGAGATTGCTTCTGCTTAAATGTCATTATTCAAAGCAAGACATGTAGCCACCCCGAAGAACAAGAAATCTTGGTGAACACTGGTAATTTATGTCTACTCCTGCCACACTTTCCCTTCAGGATGATTGGAGGCATTAGATGTTCATTTTTACTGTTACCCTTGTTTCCCATAATCTTAGAGGCTAGGCATTAGATGCTCATAAAAACAAGCAGCATCGGTTCTCCGGGGTTCGGCAACTCAGAGTTGATGGAAGGAATATTGTTAAACCATGAACTGAAACACAACAGGGTAAGTGCCCAAGACTCAGCAGCTGTGTGCTGAGCAAAGAGAAGACGGATCACACCAATTCTTCCTGGATGAAGAGGGGTCTTCACCGGAAGCTTCCCTGTGAAGGTCATGCTTCTGGGTCGTGACAAATGTAGGAGCTCACCTGCTGGAGGACAGGAAGGAAGCAATCCAGATGGATATGAGAGCTTGGATAAAGGCTCAGAGCCCTGAGAGTTGCTATGGACTGAGTGTTTCTTTCTCCCTCCCAACATTCGTATGTTGACATCAAATCCCGAGTGGGATGATGTTTGAAGGTGGGGGTCTTTGCAGGGTAATGGGGTCATGGAGGTGGAGGGAGCCCTCATGAGTGGGATTAGTACCTTGATAAGAAGAGCCCAGAGAGCTCCTCCTTTTTCCAGGATGTGAAGATACAACAAGGAGCAGGCAGTTTGCAACCTAAAAGAGGGTCTCACCATACCCCAACCATGCGAACACCCAGACTGCCAGCCTCAGGAACTGTGAGAAATCAATGTTGTTTTGTTTGTTTAGAAGACACTGGGTTATGGGTTTCAGTTAGAGCAGCACGAGCTAAGACAAGAGTGCATAGTGAGTATTTTCTGGGAAATACAAAGACCTTGGGTCCATACTGATGATCTGTGGGAGATGATGGTGGATAGGTAGGCAGAGCCCAGACTAATGAAAACCTTCCCCCTCAATGTCATAGACGGGATTTGTTTTCTTATGGAAGGATTCCTGATGCTGTGCACATGGCCTATCTTAGCCACAGAACAGCATGGTGCGGTAGAAAGTTCCCTATCCATCTGTGCTCGATTAGTTTGTTAAATGAATGAAGCTCGTTAGGTCTGTGACCTTTGGTATGAGGGTGCCACTACTGTCATGGGTAAATGAAGGGTTGAACCAGGTAAATTTTGAAATTCTTTCAAACATTGAATTCAATGTTTCATTGAATTGACTCAGAGACACACTCTCCAGGATGCCTCAGCCTGAGGAAAAAGATTGCCAAGCTAGTTTGACCAGCTCATTTAATACACACACACACACACACACACACACATACACACACACACACACACCCCAACCCCCTGCACTGTTTCCTCAAATACCTTTCCTGGCACCCACAATTCGATAATAACTACAAAAGCATAATACTTATGCAAAGTATTTGAATCGAGGCATTCTCCAGCTTATCCTTTCGGCTTCAAAATTTGCAGTCCAGGGAGAAAAACGTATTTTCTATCTTCAAATCACACATTGTCCAGGTCTTTTACGTCTCAGAATTGATGATTTGATGTCTCAGAATTGATGATTTGACTTGAAATACGTTTTTGCTCTTACACTATTCACAGGTGCCAAGAAGGGATTCTGAGCTACGTATTGAATCTGTGACTTGCAGAAGGTCTAGCCTTGATACTTGATGTTTTATCAGGCTAGCTGATATTGTGGGGTCATCCCTGGTGGGGGGGACTCGGTCTGTGAAGTGCAACTCTTGATTTCGGTTCAGGTCATGATCTCGAGGTCATGGGATCGAGCCCCGCATCGACCTCCGCACTCAGCCGGGAGTGTGTTTGAAATTCTCTCTCTCCCTTTGCCCCTGCCCCTGCTTGGGCTCTCTCTCTCTCTCTCTTGCTCTCTTTCAAATAAATAAATAAATAAATAAATAAAATCTTTTTAAAAAGGCATTGTAATTATTATACTTTATTCTGGACTACATGAGGTTTCCTCATGTTAAAGTTTGATTTACCCGGGCTGCTCGAAGCCCTGTGGTGTGGTGGTTAAGACTGCACATTCCAGAGACAAACTGTTTAATCTCCCAGGGCCCAGGACCCTCAGCTGAGAAGGGGCAACAGTACAAGTTTTTTTATGAGGCAATGAGAGCAAAGCTCAGAGCAGTGCCGGGCACACGTAGGATTGTTACCTATCGATATAATAATTATCAAGAAGTTGGTAGTGAGAGGCACCAGCAGAGATGCAGAGATGACACAAAGAGAATTGGAGTTGGAGCGGGCAGTGGGATGAGTCAGAGGCAGAAAAATCATGTGGAGGTGGGAAGGGGGGGTTCTCTGAGTGCCCAGAACAATGTTATTCATCAAAGACAATTCGAAAATCGTAAAAGCCTGGTTTTTCTATATTTGGATTGAAGAAGGGTTATTCTTCTTCCTATCAATACTGTTGGCAATAATAGTGTCACAGTCAGAAATGGATTTAGTAATGAGCTAACTTAACCTTAACTAGCTAACTTAACGAAACTTAACCTTCAGGCTTCCTCACTTGTGAGGACCCCTTCTAGATTTATTTTCATTTTAATGAGGGCTGCCCCTCCCAATATATAAGCTTCTGGCCCCCCAAAACTGGATCTGTCTTGATCACAGAGATTGGGCAACAGGAAGGTGTGGGTAGGACACCCGCTTGGAGGTCAGAACAGTGGTTGCTGCCTGGGTACGTTTAAGCAAATTACTTTATCACCTGAGAACTGGGTGTCCTCATTTTTCCAAGGAGGATTATGAAAGTGCCTTCTAGATAGGGCTGTTCCTCTTTGAAGATGAGATCATGTAGAGCAGCACAGTAAGTATCAGTCATTATAACTGGCTTATCATTCCCTGTGGAGTGTGTGGAGGGTCTGGGTGTAATCACTGGTGATCGGAGTAGGATTTGTCAGCCCTCCCTGTTGGACTAGCATGGTGCATCACTTTCCTTTGAATCGCTTTTCTGTCCTCTCCCCAGCATCTGGCAGCTTGTGGTAGAGACTTTCACCTAGCAAACATCATGAAGATGGTAGACACGGTGGTCATGGCTATGGCTATGGCTATGGCTCCTGGCAGAGGACGAGCTGGTAAAATTTGGTCTGGGTAGGCAAACTCTGGATGCTTGTTGACTGTGAGTCAGGAAGACCCCCGGAGAGGCAGGCAGAGTCCCCTCCCAGGACAGCCCCCCCCCCCCCCCCCCATGACAATGACCTGCTTCTCCACAAGAACCCATGAGAAGGTGAACACTGGATCTGTAACAGATCTGTGCAGAAAGCCCTAGGAAGAAAGAACCTCAGGGCATAGAAAAGCTCTCTCCAAGCTTGTGTTCTTCAGGGCTCTGGACCTCAGATGGTAATGTCTGGGTCATCGAGGAGGGCTGCTCCCAAAATAACTCCCCTGATTTGGGGCCAAAACAGAGGACTTTTCTCCATCTACGATTAATGCAGCATGTTGGGTGCCCAGCCATCCCAGAATACTTTGCACTCTTGGCATTTCCAGGTCCATTCCTTTAAAAAATGGTCAGCCAGGCCAAGAGCCCCAAAGCTGGGACTGAGGCTTGGTCTCCCAGACAGAAAGATTAGATTCTGGTTTTATGATTTTATCATGTCACATTTCAGACCCTAATTTCCAAGGCAATCTTCTTTCTTTTAAACACAAACACAAACACACACACACACACACACACACTGTATGACAAATGACTTCCACTTTAAAAATACAACACCATGTGTGGCCACTAGAAGCTGCTTGGGGAAGGTAGCTGGCTAGTGGCCAGGTGCTGAGCAGAGCAGACCGGGGCCCCGAGAGCTGGACCACTTCTGCCCAAGCCATTTCTTCCTCCCACGGGTGATCTTTGCCCCGGCGCTCAGCCAGCCTGACATCATCTCAAGGTTGTGCTCTCTGGCTCTTCCTGTCCCATTCTCCTCTCCTTTCACAGATGTTGGACCGGCTCTCCATGCCTACATCTGCTCCCCGCACTTTATCATTCACAGGCATTTCCCTTCTGTATCTAATCTCATCTCAGTGTCTGCTTTCCGGAACGCCACACTGATGCACCACAAATTCTATTTTTAATGACTTACAAATCTCAGAGCGAAGACCCTGGCGGTTAGGCTGATATTTGAGGATATGTGGCTGCAAACCCAAGAAGCCCCATAGAAGCAATGCTATGTTGGGTGAAGTGGTTGGGTTCCTGGAGGAAACACTGGTAATATCCACTCTAAACCTTACTGGGAAGGGAACCCACAAACTGAAGGAATGTGCCCAATATGGCCAGACCTTCACATTTGGGGTTTGAGTACCTTTTGAAAAAGATGACCAGTGATGGAAAGGGGGGCATGAGAGGACGGGGGGAAGAGAAGGGAAGTAGAGAATCTGGATATGGAGACTGGGAAGGGTAGACATGGTCCAGTATCCTTGCAAGGGGCTCAAGGTCCCACTTGGAAAAGATGAGAGCTGGACACAGGCTGGGCGTTCTCAGAGAAACTTAGATTTTTGTTTTTAAGTTCTTAAAATATTTTTATTTGTTTATTTTAGAGAGAGCGAGAGCACAAGAAGGGGGAGGGGCTAAGGGAGAGGGAGAAGTGGACTATCCACTGAGTAGGGAGCCCCACACGGGGCTTGATCCCAGGACCCTGGGGTCATGACCTGAGCTGAAGGCAGTTGCTCAGCCGACTGAGCCACCCAGGGGCTCCAAGAGAAACTTGGATCTTAAATACCTTGGGAAGGAAATGAAATTCTAGGGGCTTATAACCATAGGGAGAAACTCCTGGTGTAAGATTTCTCATACCATGAATGGGTAGCAGTGGGATGCTCTGGGGATAGCACCATGTTTCATTAAGTGCTTTTCTTTTCTTTTTTTTTTTATTTTTTTTAAAAAGATTTTATTTATTTATTTGACAGACAGAGATCACAAGTATGCAGAGAAGTAGGCAGAGAGAGAGAGGAGGAAGCAGACTCCCTGCTGAGCAGAGAGCCCTATGCGGGGCTTGATCCCAAGACTCTGAACTAAGCCACCCAGGTACCCCTATTAAGTGCTTTTCATAGACTTTGGAATTTTATTTTCATTTTTCTAGTAAAGCAACACTAATGATATTGCTTTGCATATCTGCCACCAGTTCTGGGTGGATTATTTCAATAGCTAACTTTAGCCTTGAGGGTCTCTCATGGTAGACTTTTGTTTGGCACCTGATGGGACCATCCTTTGTCGGGCAGGACTGTCCTGCACCTTCCCGGCCATCTAATGTCCCTGGCCCGTATCCACTAAATTCCAGGTGTGCCCCTCCAACTAGTCATTGTGACAACTGGAAAATATTCCTTGTATTTCCAAATGCCCTCCACTGGTTCAGGAATGGGGTACCATGTCTGGTTGAGGAAAAAAAGCAATTGCCACTAAGCAGATAAAGTCATAGTGGGTCCTGGGGTGGGGAGAGGGTTGACTCCATGGTTCCTACATGTTCTCTCTCTCTCTCTCACTGGAATAAAAGTTCCTGAAGGACAAGGACGACAATATGTCACTTTTGTCCCTCGTGCTCTCATGGCGCCTACCAACTAATGGCCGGTCGTGGCTATGGGACAAGGCACACTGGGGTTTAAATTCTGTCTCGGACACTCGAAAGCTATTGTGACTTTAGTCACTTCCATTTTCTTCTCTGTAAAATGGAGAGGACAGCACCAATGAGGGGCGCCTGGGTGACTTGGTTGGTTAAGTGTTGGCTCAGGTGGTGATCTCGCCATCATGGGATCGAGCCCCAGGTCCAGCTCTACTCTCAGCAGGGAGTCTGCTTCAGATTCTCTCTCCCTCTGCCCCTCCCCTGTTTATGCAGACTCACTTGCTCTCTCTAAAATAAATAAATTTAAAAATCTAAAAAAAAAAAACTATCAATGAAATGATGTGTGTAAAGCTATAGGTATAGTGCTGGGGGAAAAAGTCTTTGATGAATAGGATTTACTACTTCTACCACTAGTGCTATTACTACAGTGTTGTTAGTAGCCTCAACCTATAGAAATCAGAAGCAGCAAACATTTTCTTTCCAGGAAGAGCTCCACTATCATTGCATAAATTGGAACTCGTTCTGTTATAAGTGACTTAAATAAACCGAGTTGGGCTGGCATAAGCCAAGCAAGAATTTATAGATTCACATAATTTAAAAGGCCAGGGCAGGATTCAGAGTGCAAATGCAGGCTCCGGGTCAGAACTGATCTCCTCGTCCTGGCTCCACCTTCCACTGTGCTGGCTTCATTCTCCCCCTTCCCGCGGGGGTCCAGCCAGCTCTACGCTTGTCCTACATGGCAGCCCCAGGGGGCCAATCTTCTCAAGCTGAAGTCCGCTGGGAAACTCCTGCAAGGCCCTGAGCCTCAATCTGATAGAATTCGTTCATTTCATGGGTATTCAACCCCTAACTCAGCCACGTGAGCGGCCACACCCAGGGGAAGCCCCTCTTCGTTCCAGTCTAGGA
Organism: Mustela nigripes; assembly: GCF_022355385.1. Classification (NCBI taxonomy): domain Eukaryota; kingdom Metazoa; phylum Chordata; class Mammalia; order Carnivora; family Mustelidae; genus Mustela; species Mustela nigripes. The sequence goes on along the minus strand of NC_081560.1, from coordinate 117,802,330 downwards.
GCACATGGCCCATACTGGACGACGCAGATTCAGGATTGGAAAAGCAAGGGCACCCGAGCGAAGTCTTTGGAAGGAGAGACGGTGGATGTCAGGGAGGTAACTGACAGATGTCCACTAGACTCAAAGAGTCGTTGGAGTCTGTGATTAGTGAAATTTAGTGAAATTCAGGAAGGCATAGCCTCTTTGGAGAGAAAGCAATATAATGCCAACTCCGGGTAAATCAAATACCTCAGTCTTGTTGGGCCCCTTGGAAAAAATACTTGGTAACTGTGAGATTGAATAAAATGTTTCATGCACAAGATCCTAGTTTGGCCTTCACAAGGGATGGGTATGAATTGACAGTTCTCTGAATAAAAGAGTATTCACATCGGGACCCCCAAGACGGGATTCTGTATACGTACCTAGGATTAGGGTACGGGACTAAGGTTCTGTGCATGAAAGCGTTTTATTCGTTGTTGTTGGTTTTTATTTTTCCCTTCCTCCATTTTCCATTTTTTTTTTCACTGCTTATTGGATGCTGTGGCAGAAAACCAAAGCCATGGTGACATTGGCCAGGTCTGGGTTGTCGTTCTCACTCACCATCAAACCAGGGCCTGGCCTAGCTCGCTCCTGGAGGGTGTGTGTGCCGAAACAGGGGCCTCAGGGTTTGCTGGGTTGGATGCACTATGTGGACGACTGCCCCATGATGGACCAATGACGGAAGGCACAAATGTCTGTGCAACGTTCGCACAGGTCACACATTTCCAGAACCAGGCTGGGAGGACCCGAGAATTCTCGATTTAAACTGCGCCGTGAGGGGCCCTGGGAGGAACCCAAGGGAGGCTGGTTTCTCCGTAAAGAGCTGCTTCTCCTGTAACTGGTTAACTTATTTACACGCCAACAGAAATTGAGTAAGGTCCTATGACTAAGGCAGACATTGAAATCCTCATTAGAATCCTTCCTATTTCTGGTGAAGGACTGAGAAGAGGCCCCTAAGCCAGCTGAGGACAGAAGCCCTTCCAAACTCTGAGGCCATTTTTAGATTCTGGGACGGAGATGACATCTTTGACAAGAGGAGAGACGAGTCCAAAGGACAGTGACGTCTGTTTCTACATACACAATCTCTATCAATTGGCCTTTGTACTCGTCGGTGAGTTTTCCACTAAGAGATGCCAATTAGACATGTCTGACCTCCGTCCCCCCCCCCGCCGCCACCGGTTGTCAGGATCGCCTTATCTCCTTTCTATCCAACTGAGGGTCAGATCTTGTCTTCTGGCTTGTCTCCACACCTTTGCTCTATGGTCTTAGCTGGCTTTGCCTGTCTTCAGGTCAGACACCCCAAGGACAATTTAGAGGTCAAGCCTCGCTTGTCAGACACTGGTTTCCTTCAGCCTCTTTTGCTGTCTTGTGCCTCAGGGGTTCTGAGGAAGTTGGATGTGGGGGAGCACGAGTCTCCTTTGTGAGCTGTGACACTATCTTGAGAGTGGAACCCAGGCATTGACCTGGTCCATGTTCCCCCAACCATCTGTCTTATTCTACAGGATGAGGAAGTCCTTGGGACGTCCTGTCAGGTCATTTTCTGCTAGTGAGTGAGTGACCACAGTTTTCAAATACTAATTAATGTCTCACCACTGGACAGAAGGTAGGTGCCATCCCAACTCCCAGGCAAACCCCTTTCCAAATAACCCCAGGGAGCCCACAGGAATGAGTTCATTTCCCAGAAGGGTTTCTTTACCTAAATAGCAACTCCTTGTTTGTGGGGAATAAAGCGAGAAGTGCCTTTGGAGTGTCTCTCCTCAAACTTCTAGAAAGCCAGGTTTCTGCATGCTGAGGGGGCTTCCAAGCTGTTCATACACGAGCTGCTCTGGGCAGGCTGGAAGCCTGTTTGATAGTCTGAGGTCTGGCAAAGATTTAGCTCGAAGAGGTCACCAAGAGGTCATGGTCTCCATGATTTCCTCTGTTATTTATCTCTGGCTTGTGGTATTGGAGCCTGCCTTTGATAGAAGGCCTTTCTACCACAACGGCAGTGAATCAAGCATTTCAGGGCTTTGGTTTGAGGTGAAGGGTTGGCTTCTAGCGCCGTAAAGTGTCACTGAGTAAATCTGAGAGTGTCTCATTCTGTCCTCCTCTGGCGAGCAACTTCATTTCTGGGGCTTCACCGGCGACGTTTCCCAGGCCCGGCTCAAGAGAGGAAGCGTCTTGGTGAAGTTGGCAGTTTTTCGTTTGAGTAATTTCATTCTCAGTTCCTTGGGAGACACTTCTTTCACTGTGAGAGGGAGAGGAGAGCCTTTCTCAGGCCTGCAGGGTGCATCTCTGTCCTCTGGACAGTTCGAGACTCCCCAGCCTGGCCACTGATGCCACCTGGGTTCTGGATTTCTCTTCTCAGCGTCAGCAGAACTTCTGGGTGGCTCACAAGCCAGCCACAGGGACATCCCTGCTCTGGAAAGCTCAGCAGCCTCTCGGGTCCCCAGAGCACCGGGAGGATTTTCTCAGATCCTGTCATGTGTCCTGGAGTGCGCCCTGTCCTGTTCCATGCTGATTTCAGACACCTGTCCTCTCCCATCTGGGGCAGAAAAGCAGGGCTTGCATGGGATTTCGATCTGATGCGAGGGGCCTGAATCAAATGCCTGGCACTTTGGCCCTGAAAATGGGTTGCCTCTGTTCTTGTTCCCTCAAACAGAGACATCCGTGCCTCTTCTGTGAGACGTGCCCCCCTCTGCCACCGAGTGCGGACAGAGATGGTGTGCCGGGCAGTACCCTGTCTATCTGAGGAAAGAATGGGCCACGTGCTGCCGCCGCTGCCATCTGTGGGAGAGGACAGCTCTGGGCACCGCCAGAAGGGCGAGTGCATAAGGACAGGGAGGCACCCAGTAAGGCAAGTCCCCAGAACAGCTTGTCCCTTCTCATGGCAGTCGAACTGCCCGGCCACCCCATCCCTCCAAGTCTGGACGTGGGCAGAACCGTTGGGCTAAACAGGACAAGAGAGCAGGGGTGTATTTCACAGGCCGTATTTCATGGCTCTGTTTTTCTAGATGAAACCCAGCTCGCATAGTGACCCCGGGCGCCGAAGCCAATGTATTACGAAATTATGGCCACTCTTCACTGTGTGTCAGCATTCTCGATCTTTTCTTTCTGGTATTTATAAAAAAAAACAAAAAACAAAAAACAACAACACCACCAAAAAAACAAAAAAAGACTTCTTGGCTTGCTAAATTGAGATTACAAACCATGTTTGAGTCACAGCCCATATTTTGAAAAGCAACACGGTATTGGTACATAAAGCAGCACCCAGGAAACTTATGCGATCTAGGTCCCGGGGCCCCTCTCCGGAGAATTCTAGTTCAGCCTCAGGGCCCCAGAGCTGCATTTTATGCTCGCCTCACTCGAATTGGACCATGCTGAGGGCAGGAAATTTTGATCCCTGATCTACCCCCACGTGTTTTGAATGGAGGCCCCTTTGGTTGATGTTGTTATAAAGGAACCAATAGAAAAACAGGCCTGGTGATTTAGACTCGTACCCCAGAGATTACTGCTGTGTTTGGCATGTTTTTAATTCTTTTTTTTTTTTTTGGTGAGGTCACATTTTACTTGAATATAGTTCCAAGCTTATAGAAACAAAGACCCCCATTTATTTATCTTTCACCTAGATTTCTAGTTTAGTCCCTTTTGCATATTCTCGATCTCCTTTCCATCCATCCGTTTACCTGTCTATCATCTATCAATGATCTATCATCTGTCTATCAATAATCTATCATCTATTTATCTATATGTCTATCTCCTATCTATCAGCCTTAACTAACATTTTTTTTTCTTTTGACATCTAAGTGTTCATTGTAGACAAAATGACCCTTTACTGCTCAAGAAACGAAATCTTGCCATTTGCAAAGACATGGATGGAACTGGAGGCTATTAGGCTAAGCGAAATAAGTCCATTAGAGAAAGACAATGATCGTATGATCTCACTGATGGGAGGAATTTGAGAAACAAGACAGAGGATCAGGGGGGAAGGGAGGGAAAAATAAAGCAAGATGAAACCAGAGAGGGAGACAAATCATGGAAGACTCTTCATCTCAGGAAACAAACTGAGGGCTGCTGGAGGGGTGGGGGTGGGAGGGATAGGGTGGCTGGGGATGGACGCTGGGGAGGGCATGTGCTATGGGGAGTTCTATGAATTGTGTAAGACTGCTGAACATAGACCTGTACCCCTGAAGCAAATAATACATTAGATGTTAGTAAAAAACAAATATTCGGTGTGTATTTTCTAAGAATGCAAACATTCCCTCCTGCAAGTTACAGCATGAGGCCCCCAGACCAGAGGCTCACTGCCAGCTAACTAAACAGTGGGCAAGGCTAATCTCCGAGTGACTCTGTCCTCTCTCCCAGCCCCATCCAGCACACTTCCCCTTGGATCTGTATTACTGTCTCCGATTTTATAATGCAAATAATCAGATGGTCTCTAGTTTCAGCATTTGTCTTGAGATCCCTTATGGAAGCAAGCTTAAATCTTCTAATCCGGAGATTCCCAAGGGCCGAAATTATCTGCCTGCTGCCTCTGAAGATGCTGGGGAAATTCAAATCAAATGCAAATGTCCAGACCTCAGGCCCAGAGCTTCAGTTCACGTAGATGGAGGTCTGTGCCCAGGAATGTGAGTTCTACCACCTCCCCCTCCCCTAAATGGCCCCTGTCAGCCAGGGCTGGCAAGCACAGTTCTCATGGTCCCAGCTGGTAGTCACCCAGCCTCTGCAGGGGCAGTTCCTGGGGTGGTAGACAGAAGCCCCTAGACACCTGCTCCATGCTGGGAATTTCTGCTTGTTGCAAGTGCTTTCCTGATACTCCTCCCATCACTTGCTCTCCCGCTGCTCCTGGTCCTGGTTCTGCCCTTCGAAGCACCTTATAGCAAGGTCAACTGGCTGCCTGGCTGGTTCATCATGTAAAGCCATGGAAAAAATATAAAATAGAGAATAAACAGCAAAAGTATAAAAAAATCACTAAAAATCCCACCGCCACGAACACTTTGTTAAGATTTCAGCATAGTTCCTTTGGTCTTTGTACATGTCTACACGTAAAGGCACATTCTACACACGGTGTGTTTTAAGAGAATCGAGATCATAATATGTTGGTCTGAATGTTATGTATTTTGGGTTTCTTCTCTTAACTATACATCATAAGAATTATTCCAGATAGGCAAACTTTTCAAGTGACTACATTTCATGTCTCTGTTTTGATCTGTTGGAATTTATTCAAACATATGTTTGTGTTGACTTAGGTTGTTTCCAGTTTTTCCGCTATAAAAACTAATACCGGAAATGCACATATTGCAAATAAGTCATTGTCTGCATCCTTGATGATTCCTTTGAGCCGGATTCTTAGAAGTGTGATGATTGAGTCAAAAAACATGCTTAAGAAACCACATTGGATATACACTGTCAGCTTACGACGCAAAGAGGCTGTGAACATTTTAACTCCTGTCCCTTTTGATCGCTTTTTAGAATTTAGTAATTTTTTAAAAGATGCCATTTTGCATTTCACCATGGTCTTTAACCCGCATGCTTTTGTTTACTCATGAAGCAGAACGAGATTGTATATATAGGTAAGTGTGCACTATTTATACATACCCGTCTATAAAGTATATATTTACACTCACGTACGCATGTATACACACATCCATACCCATGTGTATATATTCTGATTACTTAGGCAAAACATGTTTATATATACTGCTTTGTGTGGGTATTTTGTTCCTCTTTTTTGGCCGTTTCTGTTAAATCGGATGTTAAGTAGGAAAGAAATATAGTGAGACAGGGGGCCTCACTCTCATATATTTGTAAGTGGCCTTCTCCCCCTTTTGCAAGAACTAACAAATTTCTTCTTCTTTCCTTTTTAAAAAAATCGTGATAAAATATGCACAACATACAAGTTACCATGTTTAAGTGTACACTTCTGTGGCATTAAGTACACTGATGATGTCCTATAACCATCACAGCACTGACCTTCTGTGATTTTTCATCCTCCCTCAGTATAGCTCTGCGTATGCTAAACCCTAGCCCCCCCCCCCCGTTCCTTCCTCCCCGCCAGCGCCCAGCAACCACTGTCTCTCTGTATCTGTGAACTGGACTCCTCTAGATACCTCTTCTAAGCGATAGCCGACGTACTTCTGATTGGCTTCTTTCACTCAGTATAAAGTCTTCACGTTTTCATCCGGAGGTAACTTGGGTCAGCATTTCCTTTCTTGCTGAGGCGCCATGATTTTCCATGGTATGCAGACAGGGTGTGTTTATGCCTTCATCCATCATGGAAGGAAGGTTCTTCTGCCTTTTGGCTCTTGTGAATCAGGTAACCATGAACTTGGGTGTACACACACTTATTTCAGTCCCCACTTTCTCTCCTTCAGGGTATATGCCCAGAAGAAGGATTGCTGGGCCGTGTGGTAATTCTACGTTTCAGCTTTTGAGGACCCACTATGCCATGTCCCACCGTGGCTGTCCCATACTACCGACGCTCCCACCGGCGGTGCACGAGAGTTCCAATTTCTCTGCATCCTCGCCAGTATGTGTTACGTTCTGGTATGTTTTGCCTTTGTTTGTTTGTTTGTTTGTTTGTTGCTAGTAGCCATCTAGTGGATGTCAGGTGGTATTTCATGGTGGTTATTTGCTTTTTCAATCAAATAAAATATGACAGCTTGCCCTGATTTCCAGCAGCTGGAGGGGAAAGTCCATCTGTCATTTGGTGGGGGTGGGAGGGGGTTAGCAGACACTGCTCTCCGCACTTTCTAGAATCACACCAGCCCTCGGTGCTAGGAAATTAGAGGAATGGTCTCTAACCCAACACCACCACAATGACCTGACAGCAATCTGTCTACACCCAGGGGCTCTTGCTTCCTGGGAAACTGTGTAGACCGAGTGGTTGGGTTCTGGCTCTACAGATGGTCTGGCCATCTCCTTAAGGGTCTGCCACTAAGTAGGTTTTCCAGTCTCATCCCCGTCCCAACATGGACCCACTTTCTTTACTCATGAGAACCCTTCAATGAACTGGCTTTAAGGTACTCTGCATAATATTTCTCTTTTATTAATTTTCAAATTATTGATTATTTAAAACAGGGAGAGGACAGAAAAAATGCAGCATATTCCCTTGAACTCACAACTCAGTTTTAATACGTGTTAACATAATGCCTTGTAAAAACGTTTAGGTAAGCACAAAAGAGACACGTGCAAACATATTTATTACAGTGGTTGCAATAGTAAAAATTTAAAACAACTCAATGTCCATCAGTGGGGAAATGGACAAATAAAGTCATAGATTCATTAAATGGAAGAGTGTGCATTAATTAATATGGATGAACTAGATCTAAGCATATTAACATGGAAAAATATTAAATACAGAACAGGGGAAGTTCTAAATAACATAAACAATATACTGTAATTAAAAAGCTAAGAGAACACGATCATATTTTTATGAAAACATAAAGTCGAAGTATAAATATATGGGAGTAATAAACAATTTTAAAAACCATATAAGTAACAAAAAATAAATTAATAAAAATTTTAAAATATGGGAGTAGTCTCCTTGTGAGGGAAGGGAGAGACTAAGAGGGAACAGGTAGGACTTTTAGCTGTATAATTTATAATGCTTAAAAAAAAATAAAATGTCAAAATTTTAAACTTTTTTTTTCAAAGACTTTTTATTTATTCCTTTGAGACAGAGAGAGAGAGCATGAGTAGGAGAGAGGGGCAGAGGGAGAGGGAGAAGGAAGCTCCCCATTGAGCAGATAATACACTTTTACTATAAATCATTGTAAAGTCGTGTTTTAATAATAGATCTGTAAACTTAGCTTTTTCTTTCTGAGAGGTTTAAATATTTATCTACATTTTCCTCTATTTTTTTAAGGGGGAGTACGTATTGTTTATATTTACCCGTTTAATCCATCTGGAAATTCTCATAATGCGTGGTATAGGATAGAATCCTATCTGATTTCTTTTTTCGCTCCCTCCCTCCCTGCCTACCTACCGAAGAGCTACCCATATTTCCTAAATCGTTTGTTCAATAATCTGTTCTTTCTCCTTGCTTTTGAATGCGCCTTTTATCACACTGAGGGCTTTTACAGCCATTATTTTCATTGATTTGTGTTAATTCTAGAATGAATGGTAAACTTCTTTATTTATCTAATTTTATAATATGTCGTAATAGCTGATAGGTCCCATGTTTCTGACCTTCTTGCTCATAAAATATTGGCTATTTTTACCTGTTAGTTTCTTGATGAACTTTAGAGTTTATTTTTGTGTTAACAATGTCCATTGTGATTATGTTTAATTCACAAATTAATTAGAGGAAAATGAAAAAACTAATAATATTTACGATTCTCCTTTATGGACATGGTATATCTTCCTCCTTATTCAAATGTTTAAAAAATATCATTCAGCAAAATTTCAAAAACATTTCCTTGTATAAATTCTGGATGTATCTTCTTAGATATATTCCTTTGTATTCTATGTTTTTTGTTAATAAAAATATATAAAGATATATTTACATTGAATATTATACCATCTAGGAAAACTATTGGTCTTTGAATATTTGTAATTCAGCCTTTCGAGCTACTTCTCATTAATTCCAGAAATTAGCTCACCTGAGTGTTCTAGGAGTGTAATCATATTAATGGCAATCGTAACTATTTTGTCTTTTTTTTCAAAGATTTTATTTATTTATGAGACAGAGAGAAAGTATGCAAACAGGGGGAGGGGCAGAAGGAGAGGGACAAGCAGACTCTATGCTGGGCACTGAGCCCAAAGTGGGGCTCCATCTCAGGACCCTGAGATCAAGACCTGAGGCAAAACCAAGAGTCAGAAGCTTAACACACTGAGCCACCACCACCCCTCATTTTGTCTCTCTTTCCCCGTGTTCACATTGTTTAAAATAACGTTCCATGTCTTAAGGCATTCCTTAGAAATTTCAAAACATTGACGTGGGGACTTCTTCCCAATTTAATGTGGATGGTTCCAGCGATTTGTTCTTTTTATTCTATGAGATGTATACCTTTTTTTTTGCATTTAAAAAAACTTTTTTCTTTTCAGTGTTTCGGATTTCATTGTTTTCGCACCACACCCAGTGCTCCATGCAATACGTCCCTCCACAATACCCACCACCAGGCAGTGATTTGTTCTTAATTGCGATGTTTGTTATGGTTTTAGAATAACCTATCCCTCTAAGGGGGCCCCCTTTTCTGAATTTACCATAAGCCTTTACCAGTAATCCATGTTCTTTTTTTTTTTTTAAAGATTTTATTTATTTATTTGACAGAGAGAGATCACAAGTAGGCAGAGAGGCAGGCAGAGAGAGAGAGAGAGAGGAGGAAGCAGGCTCCCCGCTAAGCAGAGAGCCCGATGCGGGACTCGATCCCAGGACCCTGAGATCATGACCTGAGCG